>NC_056746.1:1203315279-1203387779 GCF_019279795.1 Protopterus annectens | reverse complement strand
ATAAGGGAAAACATGTTTTGAGTATCCGGTAAACTTAATTTTCTGTCTTTAAAAAAAAAATAGTACATCTTTACTACCTTGACTTCACTGTGACTTAATGTTGACTCAATAATCCCAGTTTAAGTTTTCTCATGCACCACAGAAACAGCTTAATTTGAAGCATGTATGCAAGTTTTTATATGTCTATGACTGGTATTCTGAATAGTATTTGTGGAAGACAATCTAGCTAGTGAACCCTGCCTCCACATATGAAACAAGTTATATCATTAATTGTACTTTTTGTTTCACAGGAGTGTACATTTCTTACTGAAACTTTCAGATTCAGAGGTAGACAACACAGTTATAAGCAATGTATCATTAAATAACATGCAGTAGTTAGAGTTCTTAGGATTACTATGCAAAAACCACTTTGTCATACAACTATATAACTCTCATTTAAATCTGTTCATGTCTAGAATTTCTCTCAAGTTCATTTTGCTATTACTCTCAGGCTCTGACTGCAGCATTACATTATAGTTTTAAGTTACACAGCTGATCTCCTTACTGGTTTGTCAGCATTAAAATTCTAGATATAAAATGTTATAGCTGCCACATCAGACATTACCCTATCCTTGGCTACAAGTTTTTTTTTTTGTTTTTTTTTTTTAATTTCTCATGGCCAGTATGATCAGTGCCCTCCATGTCCATGTGGGATGAAAATGCTTTTTCTGTCAGCTGGGAAGAAAGTATCTTGACCTATTATGATTTTTCCAGTTTTTTTTTAAATGGAATAGCATTCAAAAAGTGCCAAATCTGACTCATTGTCATCCTGCTAGCAGACTTTTAATGGAAGGTGCTGTCATTCAGGTAGCAGTTATTTTGGCAAGCCCCCAACGACTGCAGTTGTAGTTGGAACAATCTTTGCTTAGTCTTCACCTTGGAGCCTACTAGGGCTTTAAAAAGTTCTTACTTAGTGGTGGGAAAAGCACTGTGGGAAAGCCAAACTTAGAGCAATGAACAGGTAGCAGCAAACAATCGTCTACAGTTTATAAGTCACTCAGGAAATTTAGCACAGACAGTTCACACACATGACAGAATAAGTATGGCAAGAACCAGAGGTTTTATGACAGGTCATTGGACAAAACTGCCCCTAATCACACTGCCAGTGTAAGACTTAAAGGACAAAGGATGATTTTAAAGAAACAAATAAAAACATTCACATTTGGTGATTTTAATCCAGTTGATAAACTTTTCACATTATTTATACTACCATAGAAGTAAGAATCCCATTTGAAACACAGGGTCAGTTCTACAAATCTCTTCCAGCAACAGGCCGCAAATTAAATGTCACAGCTGCAGGTCTTGTCTGTCTTTTCTCAAAGCTCCAGTAACAAAGTCTTCACCAGGACTTGCTTTAGGCTGCATTCAACATAGATTATGAATGGGATACCAGTCTTTAGGAACCATGAGTTTTTGGGTAGACCTCATGATTTTTTCCTCAATGAACCTCTGACTTGAGGAAAAAATGTCCTGTCTTTAGGATTTCAGGCTATATCATTGTATACAACCTTAATTGGCAAGCATTATTAGGCTGATAGGTAAGTACTAGAAAATCTGTCTACAGACTATTATATGCCTAACCAGTAACTGGATACTGACCAAAGGATCAGAAAGAAAACATACTTTGTGTCTGCGATTAAACACCTTAACCACTATGTCAACCCCTACTTATTCTAACTAATACAATTAATTTCCTATCTGGATTACTGTGATATCCTTACAGACATAAGGCACACTTAGTGTAATACAGACCCATCTTCATGCACAAGATATTACCTATGCACATATAGCACATGAATGTGTGTGTGTGTGTGTGTGTGTGTGTGTGTGTGTGTGTGTGTGTGTGTGTGTGTGTGTGTGTGTGTGTAAGCGCGCATGTGTATGTTTGTGTGTTTGTGTGTGTGTGTGTGTGTGTGTGTGTCCCCACTTCCCATGCAGTTGTGTATATTTAACACTCATTTTGTTAATATGTTTGTCTAAAAGCTTATACAGAGGTAATACACCATGAAATTTATATTATGATTAAGCTAGCTAGACTATCAGCAAGACTCTCATTCTCCCATTTGTACTCCAGATAACCTTGCCAGGTTTTGACAATAAGTGCCAGATCTGCAGTTGCTAGTACTGCAGCAGCCCAGTTTTGAGCAGATGCCCTGGGACTGAAATGTGATAAAAACAGCTTGAAACTACTTCAGCAATCCAAAGAAATAAAAGTCCAATTGAAGATGGCATTAGACACACAGAGCTTTTAAGTCAGCAGCTGTTTTTAACATGTTGCCAGAATTACTTTAATTCCATTGCAAGCTTCTTACCTTCAGTAACATACAGATTGGTATAGTAAGCATTCGCATGTATAGGTAACGCCTTTCTCCTCATGTTGCAGTCACATGTGCAGCTCTGAATTATATGAATAAAAATGTAAGTGTACCAGCTGGACTATCAGTTTTTCATAGTGTCTCAGTGTAATTCTAGTCCCTTCTCTCATTACAAAAATCCCTGAAATAGAAATGTATAATGAGCTACAACTGCTTGCATTATGAAATACATTTTTTGAGCATTAGTAACTAGAGATGCATTATACAGAGTAGATATCTGACTGGCACTGACACAAGGCCACTGCTAGAGGGAACTGTTATGTTGTTAGCTGGCTTTCATGGTCAGTAACTGCAGTGATAGCTCCATTTACCCTTTCTAGTAGCATTGCTTCATTGCTGGTATGTATTTTTCTTAGTTGTGCTTTGAAGTCTGGTAACTTCTGTATTTTAAATGTTTTAAGCATAAGGTGGGTAGAACCTGTGTCAATAATTATTACAGTAGCAAGGATGAGCATGGTTACTTCTCATATCTGCAGTTTTTAGTTATTTATTAGCAGCACACAAAAAACACGTATTCATGCATATTTTGCAAGCAGCTATATGCTTTTAGGATTCATAAGAGAGCTAGAGCCATCCTTGATCAGTAACAGATGCAAGCAATAGAAGCAGTTCTGGATGGTGCATTGTTCATTCACAAAATCCATTCATATGCTCCCATGCACGATGCACATACAACTCATGCAGTGCACACAAAGGCCTCTAACTATTTTGCATAGTATCATAGTATTAAAAGAAGGAAAAACGTCTTTCGGCTTTTAACAGTTAGGGGTCGCCACAGCGGAAATCTGCAACCAAGTGTAAATATAACAGGCTGTAGAAGCTCAAAGTCCTAGACAATAAAGATTCCCAAGTATTGCACACTCTTTTATTGCAACAACAACCAAAAGAATAAGCACTTTCAACCAGCTTAACTGGCCTTCATCAGATTAATCTAAAGTGTCTGTCAGTAATATATATATATATATATATATATATATATATATATATATATATATATATATATATATATATATATATGAGATACAGCCACAGGAAATAGGCTTGATTGATCATTAAGACAATTAAGTGCAATCAAGACAACTGAAACTGTTTTAAACATATTTAAAGGTTAAAATGCTAAAAAAAATTATAAAAACCTTTTGTATTCTAAAAATGTATAAAAAATGTACATATTATACATTCTTAAATATAATCCACGCTAAAATTTCTGAATACACCAGACAATCAGTTCACCTTCGTACAATTCAATAATATTCACTTAAGTAAAATAAATGAATGAGTGAATAAATAAGGTTATACATAGAATACACTGCAAAACCTGAAATTAATTCATATTTTTACTTTTAAAAATAGGTTTTAGTGATATATAATCATTTATTCCAGGGGAATTGGATGCATTTAATTTAATTTGCCATATAACTTCCTTTTCTTCCAAAATAAGTTTTTCATCCCCACCCCTAGGGTTAAAGCGTACTTTTTCTAGTATGGCAAAACAAAAAGTGTGGTTAGGATTGTTGGATTGTATATGTCTAAACAAGGCTTTCTTAGTGTTTTCTTTTTTAATATTGTATATATGTTCATAAATTCTGTTTTTTAAATGCCTATCCGTCTTCCCAACATAATATGCTGGGCAGGTCATACACTTGGCCAGATAAACCACACTCTTAGTATTACAATTCCCTGTCTGGAAATAAATTTTATTTTTACATAAATTGTTCAAGGTAATATTGTTTCCCTCAAATATATAAATACACTGATTGCAAGCTCCACATTTTGTCGTTCCTTTAGATACTTTCCTAATCCTGTCACTTTTGTAATTTTCTAATTGGTATTTTATGTTCCTACCTGTCTTGTAGACAAACTTAGGCTGGTAACCTAAACTGCTGTATACTTCAGTGTTACATCTAAGAACATTCCAATTTCTTTCTATAATGTTGTTTACAATAGGTGCTTGTGTATTATACTTTAATATCATAGCTCATGAGAATTCAGTTTTGTTCTCATTATTTCTTTTGTCCATTTTTTTAAAAAACTGCACCTAACAGAGGTTTGTATAGTTTTCCCCAGTGCAATAAGACATATTCAATAGTGTCTTCTACTAATTTAACAGGGCATCCTCTTTCTAAAAACATTGTACCAATAAGATTAAGCTCTTTTACAACATCTTGTTGGTTGGAAATCATCCTAGCTGCCCAAATACATTGCCCTTTTAATATACTTTTTTCAATAAAAAAGGGTGGCAGCTTTGATACTCTAAGTAGGAATTGCTAAAAGTGGGCTTGCGATATATATTTGATTTGAAACCTGATGATGTGTGAGAAATATAGGTGTCAAAATGTGGCAACCCAATTTCACTGATTGAATGTGTAAATTTAAAATAGGATCAAATACTATTTAAATTTCCAACGAAATTGTGAATTACATCCTTTTCACCATTCCATAAAATGAATACATCATCCAAAAAACGTACATAGAGAGTAAAGTATTGTCTGAATTCACTATTAAAAACATATCTGTTCTCCCATTCTGTGAGCACAAGATTGGCAAATATGAGCACACATGATGCCCCCATGGCTACTCCCTTTAACTGCCTATAATATTCACCTTCAAAATATATGAGATTGTTTTCCAACACAATACTCATCAATTCCAATAGTAAAATAATTTTGTCATTATTTAAATTCAAATATTGGATCATAGAAGTGTGAAAAAATTCTAAACCTTCATCCTTGGGTATAGAATTAAATAAATCCACCACATCTATGCTGACAAATGTCAAGCTCTTATCCCAAAGTTCTTGTTTCAACCGACTCAGGAAGTCCCACGAATCAACAAGTAAATGTGGGATGTTGTCATAAACATGTTTTAACTAGTTGTCAATTAAAACTCCTATCTGATAAGTTTTAGACTTACTTCCTGAGACTATTGGTCGTAAAGGGGGATTAAAGTAATCTTTGTGTACTTTGGGTACTCCGAACATAGTAGCTAATAAGGGAGAATCAACTTTAATGAATTCGTAAATCTCTCTAGTAATTCTTCCTTCCAATAAAAACTCTTCTAACCAGGAATCTCTACATCTGTGAGCTATATTAATTTCATTCATATAGCTCACAGATGTAGAGCTATATTAATTTCATTAATACTAATAGTCTCATAGACGTCAGGGTTATTTAAGATATCATATATCTTTTTGATGTACCTACATTGATCAAAAATCACGACACTCCCTCCTTTATCTGGTTTCATAACTCGGATAGTATTCTCTTGACAAAGTTTATGAAACAATTCCCATTCTGCTTTGCTAAAGTTGTGTTCTTTCACTTTCATTCTGGACGTATATATAAACATCCTATAAATGTCTTCAATAGTTATCCTTTCAAGGTTTGCAGGAATGGGTAATAAAGGGGGGTTGAAAGTGCTCTTTCTCATTAGTTTGTTGTACTCATAGTCTTGATTCCTGTCCTTAAAAAATGTGTCTATATTAGATCAGCGAACGTTTAAAAAAGCGAATGCTGATTGATCAACCTTATGTAAGTGAAAGCTTACAATCTCGAACTGTCAGATCAGCGATTTTATCACTGATCCAAAACACATGCACACAACACAAGCACACCACACAAACAGAAATCCACACACATACACCTAAAATCTGACACCTAACCCTACACTAAACTATGCACACACAACTAACTATCCACTTACCTTAACCCAAACCCTAACCCTAAGATCCATCACTGTCACACACTCACCTCACCCGCTCCCTAACCCTAACTCACATAAATGTGCCCTAAGCCTCATGTCCACACTATCGTACACATACCTAACCCGAGCCGTAACCCTAAATCACCTAACCCACCTTAACATTCACATCCACACAATCACACACTTACCTGAATCCGACCCGTAACTTTCCACCACAGCACTGAAAATACCAAAGCAACAGAAACTATATTTTGAATACTGTGGTTTGTTTTCTTTACCTTGTGTTTTACTTGCATTCTGCTTTAACAGCATATTAAAACTTCAAAAAAGACCACAGCTTTCTCTCTTCTGCGTCAGGCAGAAATTAGAACTGATCAATTAAGGACTCATTCATAAAATAGAATAGGTCACTTAAGGTTAATCATTTGTTAATTGAGGGGGTGGAGCTAGGAACTAAACCTTCTATTTAAGGGTTAAAATAAAACATTTCAGAGCTTTACCAGAAAGGCTCATCCAGACTCTGCTACACTTTGCTGTGATGGAAAGTTTAGTTTGCTTTTATTTTTTGTATTTTGTATTATTTTATTGCCTTTCTATATTTTGAATACTGTGGTTTGTTTTCTTTGCCTTGTGTTTTACTTGCATTCTGCTTTAACAGCATATTAAAACCTCAAAAGAAACCACAGCTATCTCTCTTCTGAGTCAGGCAGAAATTAGAACTGATCAATTAAGGACTCATTCATAAGATAGAAGAGGTCACTTAAGGTTAATCATTTGTTAACTGAGGGGTGGAGCTAGGAACTAAACCTTCTGTTTAAGGGGTAAAATAAAACATTTCAGAGCTTTACCAGAAAGGCTCATCCAGACTCTGCTACACTTTGCTGTGAAGGAAAGGTTAGTTTGCTTTTATTTTTTGTATTTTGTATTACTTTATTGCCTTTCTATATTTTGAATACTGTGTTTTTTTACCTTGTGTTTTACTTGCATTCTGCTTTAACAGCATATTAAACCTTCAAAAGAGACCAGAGCTCTCTCTCTCTCTTCTGAGTCAGGCAGAAATGAGAACTGATCAATTAAGGACTCATTCATAAGATAGAAGAGGTCACTTAATGTTAATCATTTGTTAACTGAGGGGGTGGAGCTAGGAACGAAAACTTCTATTTAAGGGGTAAAATAAGACATTTCAGAGCTTTACCAGAAAGGCTCATCGAGACTCTGCTACACTTTGCTGTGAAGGAAAGGTTAGTTTGCTTTTATTTTTTTTTAATTTTGTATTACTTTATTGCCTTTCTATATTTTGAATACTGTGGTCTGTTTTCTTTACCTTGTGTTTTACTTGCATTCTGCTTTAACAGCATATTAAAACTTCAAAAGAGACCACAGCTCTCTCTCTTCTGAGTTAAGCAGAAATTAGAACTGATCAATTAAGGACTCATTCATAAGATAGAAGAGGCCACTTAAGGTTAATCATTTGTTAACTGAGGGGGTGGAGCTAGGAACTAAACCTTCTATTTAAGGGGTAAAATAAAACGTTTCAGAGCTTTATCAGAAAGGCTCATCCAGTCTCTGCTACACTTTGCTGTGAAGGAAAGGTTAGTTTGCTTTTATTTTTTGTATTTTGTATTACTTTGCCTTTCTATATTTTGAATACTGTGGTTTGTTTTCTTTACCTTGTGTTTTACTTGCATTGTGCTTTAACAGCATATTAAAACTTCAAAAGAGACCACAGCTCTCTCTCTCTTCTGAATCAGGCAGAAATTAGAACTGATCAATTGAAGACTCATTCATAAGATAAAAGAGGTCACTTAAGGTTAAGCATTTAACTGAGGGGGTGGAGCTAGGAACTAAACCTTCTATTTAAGGGGTAAAATAAAACATTTCAGAGCTTTACCAGAATGGCTCATCCAGACTCTGCTACACTTTGCTGTGAAGGAAATGTTAGTTTGCTTTTATTTTTTGTATTTTGTATTACTTTATTGCCTTTCTATATTTTGAATACTGTGCTTTGTTTTCTATACCTTGTCTTTTGCTTGCATTCTGCTTTAACAGCATATTAAAACTTCAAAAGAGACCACAGCTCTCTCTCTAATGAGTCAGGCAGAAATTAGAACTGATCAATTAAGGACTCATTCATAAGATAGAAGAGGTCTCTTAAGGTTAATCATTTGTTAACTGAGGGGGTGGAGCTAGGAACTAAACCTTCTATTTAAGGGGTAAAATAAAACATTTCAGAGCTTTACCAGAAGGGCTCATCCAGAGTCTGCTACACTTTGCTGTGCAGGAAAAGTTAGTTTGCTTTTATTTTTTGTATTTTGTATTACTTTATTGCCTTTATATATTTTGAATACAGTGGTTTGTTTTCTTTACCTTGTGTTTTACTTGCATTCTGCTTTAACAGCATATTAAAACTTCAAAAGAGACCACAGCTCTCTCTCTCTCTCTCTTCTGAGTCAGGCAGTGTTTTTTCCCGCTCTTCCACCCAGTTACAGTTGTCTTGTTAAATACCACTGTCTTTCTAGTTGCCTGCCAATTATGTTAATCCGACCATATTTCTCATTTCCTCTCTACTTTCACTGGCTTGTGTAAGTAATCACAAAGTCATCATTTCTGAAATCCCTCCCCTTCAACTATTTAAATTTATTGGCCATCCTACTGTATTTCATAGTACCAGAATACAAAAGTTACCACCTCTTTCAATCCATCTTGCTGTTTTAAAAATAGTAACTCTCCACTAAACCTTAACTTTTTAAACAGGTAAAAAATTACCTACTTTCACATCAAACTTCTCTAGTGCACATTGCGGTGTGCATTTTTTTTCATCTTACCTTTAAGCATCCCTGTGACTAGCACTTTCTCAAATACCTGTTGGAAAGCACTATGAAGCCTTAAACTGATACAAGCACTCAACTCTCCTTGTTAATAAGGAGAAATTAATAGTAGACACTAAACAGCCTATAATTGCAAAGTACTTTGCTAAGATAAGGGAAATAAGCTCCTGTACTTTACCAAAAAAAAAAAAAAGGGCACCAAACCAGGCATGTCCAAGGGTCAGCTTCCAGTGATTTCTCCTGTCCACCTGGTGAATCTGTGCATACTGGGGCAATGCAGCAATTGCCTCATGTACACAGACAGCCCTCTCCTCCTACCACCCAACACTACAACCTGTGAGAGATGTACTTACATAGCCAAAATGGAAGCAAAGCTCTCTCCACCCAAGATTGTGCTAGACAGTCAAGAGGAGAAGGTTAACACCCGCACTACACCTCAAGCAACACACAGCCCTTCTAAACCCACACCACCAACACCCACATATAGCAACACTAAATCTACATATGCAGAGGCCCTTAACTGTAAAATGCCCAAGCAACAATGACCTCTGAAGCTGAAACGCAAACAAACACCAATCACAACCAAAGTGTCACATAGTTCACAATACCAGTGTGCCACCCAGCAACAGCCCCTAAGGCAAGACAATGTACATAACACTTTAGGCATAGGTGACTCTATAGTCCGGCACACTGATGTCACCAGGTTGAACAAGGAGAAAATTACAGTCAGCTGCCTGTCGGGTGCCAGGATCCGCCACATAACGCATGCACTCAAGTCACTCCACAAGAAGTACAAATATGACTCTGTCATTGTCCATGTTGGAGTGAATGACTTGAGACGTACCTCCCTGGACTACATGTTAAAGAGACATGGAAGAGCTCTCGGATCATGTGGCCCAGGCAAGTATGACCCTAGCCCTGAGTAGCATCCTGCCCTTGCCCAGAATGATACCACAATATAAGGACAAAATGACTTCAACAATTGGCTAAGCTTCTGGTGTCATTCAAAGGGGATCCAGTATCTGTCTGCCTGGGACGACATGATTGACAGACCAAGATGCTTTGTCAGAGATGGTCTGCAGCTGTCATCCCTGGGATTCAGGTTACTGGCTAATGCTCTTGCCACCCCATAATGCCTTTTTAGGCAAAGTTCAAAGGACAAAACCACCACCATAACAGGTACAAGCATGCAAAATCTGAAGGTAATGCTACTCAATGCTAGAAGTCTAAACCTCAAAATGCACTCTCTCGAGGCACTCCTAAAAATGGAGAACATAAGATATCTGTGCAGTAACTGAGACCTGGTTCAAGGCTCCAGATAGCACCCCTGCAATACCAGGCTACAACACTTACCACACTTTTCGGCCACCAAACCAGGATGGAAACACTAAAGGTGGAGGAGTGTCAATATTCACAAAGGATATTCACACCACCAGGCTAGTTGCCCAACACAATGCATCTGAAATTCTCCAGGTGCAACTAACACTAGGTAAGACTGCAATCCAAATTGTAGCTTGCTACAGATCCCCCACCATAACCCAAGATTCTCACTACACCTTTCTAAACATACTGGAAAATATTAAGATAGAACCAAACACCCTAATACTGGGTGATTTTAACTACCCTGCCATTTACTGGGAAAACTACTCATGTACCAACACCTTTGCCCAACGGTTCTTGGAATTCATAAATTCCAATGCCCTGGATCAACTAATCCATAGTCCCACCCGGGGCTCTACTATCCTAGACCTGGTCATTACCAACATGGGAAATAGATGCTCCACACCTATGGTCAGGTCTGACCATAAGCTAATCACCCTTAGCATCCACATCCCATCCCCACCCCTCAGTAAGGAAACCTCCATAAAAAACTTCTCCAAAGCCAACTTCATGCTACTCAAGTCAGAAGTGACAAACTTCATGACACCCATGCAGACGGGAACTGAAAGTTCAACTGCTGAATCCTACACCAAGGCACTGTATGAGCACATCCACTCATGCATGAATTGTGCCATCCCAAATAGAACCAAGATGCTCTCATCCAAAAAAAAAGAAGCCAATCTGGTGGTCCCCTGCTATAAACAAACTTTACAACAAAAGGAAGAAACTGTTGCAGAAAAGAGGAGAATCCCAGGATGCAAAAAACTCCCTTACCAGCCTCAGTAAGAAACTGAGATCCCTCATAAAATCCTCTAAAGCTAGTTACAAAAATAAAATTGCCAAAGATTCCAAAGACAACCACAAGGCATTTTATAACTATGTCAAGAATCTAAATGGCAATGCTCAGATCTACTCTGAGCTAAAACAGAATGGCATTAATTATACTGATCCCAAGGATATTGCCAGTATCCTGGCAGATCAATTCAGTGCCAACTTCACCCCCCTCTCACCCCCTAAATGGCCCGTATCAATACCGGAAGATTGCCAAATTCTGGTAATAGCCAAACAGGTAAAAACGCACTCTCCAAAGCTAAGAATACAGCATCAATGGGAATAGATGACATCCTGGACTGTGTACTACATGAACTACAATATGAACTGGCACCTCACCTAAGTGTCATGTTTAATCATAGCCTCACCTCAGGTTTCGTGCCCACTGAGTGGCACAGAGCTACAGTTATCCCATTCCACAAGGGGGGATCCACCTTGGATCCCGGAAACTACCATCCCATCAGTCTGACAAGCCTTATCTGCAAGGCCATGGAGCGTATTATCATGGAACTTATAAACAAAGACATTGGCAACCTCCAAACACTGGACCCCACCCAGTTTGGGTTTGTGAAAGGCCGATCTTGTCTCCTGAACCTGATTGACTTCTTCAAATCAGTCTCCAGAGCCATGGACAAGGGTAAGGTGGTCCACACAGCCTATCTAGACTTTTCCAAGGCCTTTGACACCATCCCCCACTCTGGAATCATAGATAAACTTACTAAGCTGGGCATTAATCCCTACGTCACCCAATGGGTTGCTAACTGGCTTACTGATAGAACCCACACTGTAAAAGTAGCCGACTCCAAATCCATCTCCAGACAAGTTGAGTACCTCAGGGTTCAGTCCTGGGACCGCTCTTGTTTGGCATTTACTTCCCTGAAGTGCAGGCCAACACTAAGGGACTCTGGCTAACAAAGTTCGCAGATGACTGCAAACTGGGAGCATTATTGAATCCCCAAATGATGTGGATACTCTACAGTAGGGTCTTACAGAAACAGATGCTTGGTGCCAGAGTCATGGGCTCAAGCTCAATGCCAAGAAATGTATAGTTATCCCCTTTGGGAAAAAACATGTATCCATGAATTACCATATAGGTGGCAGTACACTAAACTCCGAAAGTGTGATAAGAGACTTAGGGACACAGGTGGACAGTGGTCTCACCTTCGATAACCACATCGCCACAACAGCCAGGAAATCCTTCTATGTGGTACACCTCATCATTAAGGGCTTTTCATCCAGAAAAAAGGAGGTCATTGTCCCACTGTACTCATCCCTCATTAGACCCATTATAGAATACAATGCCTCGTTTGGTATGTACCTCTCAAGACATCTGCAACAACTGGAAAGACTGCAGAAATACCTCACTAAAAGAATCACAGGCCTAAAGCAGATGCCCTACGCTGACTGTCTTAAAAAACTCCAGCTATACTCTGTCACATATCATCTACTCAGAGGCGATCTCTGCTCAACATACAAGGCCATGTCAAACCCAGAGCTGTTGCACATGCTACACTTAAAGAAATCCCAATCACTGAGAGCCACACGCTCCAGGGATCTAAACCTTGTCATCACAATAAAGAAAACATGCTGGAGGGATAGATTTCTGACCCAGAGACTCCCCAGACTCTGGAACAGATTGCCCATACATGTCAAGCAGAGTGCCTCTTTGGCCCTCTTCAAAAGGAACCTTAATGATTGGATGGGAGAAAAGAAATTCACCCCGGGGATCACGTTAGTCACCCTGCTAGACAGGGGTCCAGGGAAGTAAATAGTGTGGGAAGATATAGCCAGAGAATTGTTATGGCTAGGCTTGTATAGGCCCTAGAGCTGATGGCCTAGTACCAACCTATGAACTTATGATCCTATAAACGAACAACTGAATTCTTTCCCTAGGAAAAAAGTCGGGTTTCTGTTGCTCCCATATTTTGAACATTCGCTAAAATAAGGTCGATCAATCAGCGTTCACTTGTTTAAGCATTCGCTGATATAATATAGACCTTTAAAAACAGCTAAATTGAGCTTCCTGATAAACAACTTAAATTCTAATAAAGCATCAATGAAATCCATCTGGAAGGTAGGCACAAATTTCATTCCTTTTAAAAACAAGGAAAAATAATCAGGGGTCATAAGTCTATCAGTTGTTGTTGTGTCTTTTGGCTTTTCCCAGTTAGGGGACTCCACAGCGGAACTCCGGGCTGCTAATGATTGGCAGTAGAATTTTACGTGCCGAGTTGCCAGCCCTGATGCACAACCTTCAATGAAGGTACGCCCATTCATGCATGTCTCCACACAGAAGATACTCTAGCTGAGAATCGAACAGAACAACGTCTTATTGTGAGGCGACAACGCTACCGCAGCACCATCAGTATAGTTAAAAATTTTAAAGTTGTTGTATTCACATGTATAATCATTTATCTTTACTATCTTTTCTGATAGTTGGCTTGGGGTGATTTGTTACTGTTGGGTTTGTCCCATCCCTTCCATTCCCTCTCCCCTGGGTTCTATTTTTTTCCCTTGTTTTTCCAGTTGTTCTTTTTTTGGCCCTTCCAAAAAAAAAATTGTTTTCAGTATTTTTATTTTGTTCATTTTTCTGGAAGCCCTTCCCATTATTATTTTTTCTGTCACTAAATTCATAAGAACTAAACCCTTGTTTGGCGTTAGGATCCTCTGTTAGTTTAGATGTATTCCATACATAAACGCTGTGCTCATTAAATTGTTTTATATATCTCTGTATCTTCCTTTCCTTTCTTTGAAAAGTGGCTGTAGCATTTTTCTTAATAGTAACAAATTGTTTGTCCTAAAAACTTTTCCAGTTATCAAAAACCAAATCTTTAGTAATCTCAAGGTTTAATTTCTCAACATCAACCATGAATCTACCAATTTTAACATAATTGTGCTTCATCAACAAGCACATAAAGTTAAAACCAAATTCATCAAACAAAAGGTTAAAATCTTTCATCACTTCATTATAGATATCAATCCCCATCGGCTTCTTAAAAATTCTGAACCCCTGAGGTACTATTTTTAAATTAATATGTTTTTCAAAATATGCGTTATCAATTTGTAAATGTTTTATGGTGTTTAATTTCCTTTCCATAAACAAACTTTTGTCTTTGAGAGACCCATATGTGTCTCCACAAATGTCATTAGTATTAGATTTGTCATTATAACGCTCCGTATTTTCCCCCAAAACATATTCTGACTTCAAAAAGTCCTCTAGTCGTGTAACCACATCGGCAGCAGGAAATTCAACAGTACTTTTATTTCTATTGTCAAAACAGTTGTATTCGTACCTGTCGCTGCCTGAATGTTGGCAGAATTGTTGACAACTGAAGTGTAGGTACGTTGGGGGTACAAATGTTTGGGTTTAGCTCCATACTGTACGTAATTGTCACACAACTGCAAACTTTCTGGGGAACCAGAACTGTTACTAACACCTAAAGTACCTACATTGGCATTTTGCACGCTCTATTGTAATGAAGGTGAACTGATTGTATGGTGTATTCTGAAATGTTAGCATGGATTATATTTAAGAATGTATAATATGTACATTTTTTATACATATTTAGAATACAAAAGGTTTTTATATCTTTTTTAGCATTTTAACCTTTAAATATGTTTAAAACAGTTTTCAATTGTCTTGATTGCACTTAATTGTCTTAATGATCAATCAAGCCTACTTCCTGTGGCTGTATCATATATATATATATATATATATATATATATATATATATATATATATACGTATTACTGACAGGCACTTTAGATGAATCTGATGAAGGCCAGTTAAGCTGGCTGAAAGCGCTTATTCTTTCGGTTGTTGTTGCAATAAAAGAGTATGCAATACTTGGGAATCTTTATTGTCTAGGACTTTGAGCTTCTACAGCCTGTTATATTTACAGCAGAACTCCAGTCTGCTAATGATTGGCAGTGGATTTTACGATGCTGAGTTGCCAGCCCGACGCCCAACCTTCAAAGAAGGCATGCCCATTCATGCACACACCTACCTGCATGTCTTTAAAGTCACTTGACCGCGGGGAGGACATGCAGATTCCACACAGAAGGCGCTCCAGCTGAGAATCGAATGGGAGAACCTCTTGCTGTGAGGCGACAACTCTAACCGCTGCACCACCATGGCACATTGTATTAAAAGAAGGAAATGAGACCCAATGGTGTGTAATTGCCTACTGTGCTTTATTATAAAGTAGCAATGCTCTGATTTTCTCTGAGACTATACAGTTCAGCTAGTGATCCATAAAATTACTTCTTTAACTCCTGGCAAGGCTGACTATGCATGTCCTGTGTCTTATCACTTACATTTTCTTTAAATACATTAGGAAAACTTCTTGTATTTCCTTTTGATGCATCCATACATGGCCTACTTTATCATGCTGTTCTTTGACCCTTTTTCTCTCACTAAATTAATGCTTCTCTTGAATCTAAGAATTCCTGAAATTCCCTCACTGTCCCTAACCTTGTGCCTTTACTCTTTCTTCATTCTCCACTGAATCTGAATAACTTTGTGCTTTTCTTAATAATCTTTTCTGCTTTGCTTTCTGATCACTTTATGAACTTTTCCTTTTCTCAGGTTCTTATATTTAATAAGTAACTTTATGAAAAACTATGCGAAACCATGCAAATAACTTTTTATGAAATGTAAAAAACTCTGTAAAGTTCTATGTAATGTCATGACATTATTCTTCTCCCAAGATACAGCAAAAATATTATCTATAAAAACTGTACACAAATTGGAAATACTGCAGGGGTGTAAAACTGAAAATGTTTACAATCTGACTCGGATGCACACACACACACACACACACACACACACACACACACACACACACACACACTAGCAGTGCTTAATCTTATTCAGCTACTTTCTGCCAATAGATATGCTACCTTAATTATTATGGAACATTCCAGAAAGCTAGGCACTAGGCACCTCTGTTGTATGAAAATTTTGTTTAAATTTGAATTTACAGCCTAATGCCCAAAGAAGAGAGGTGGTTACCACAAAGGGCGGCACTACCATTATTTCACCTAGTGATACTTCACTACAATACACCCCTCCAGAGTTTCTTAGTTTGAGTCTCTTCCTTTTCACATTTCAGCAGCAGTTATTCAGTCAATAATGAGCTGACATGTTTCTTTTTTTTTTCCTGCTTATATTCTGATGCAAGCAGTCAGTTAAAACTATCATAAATTTATAATAAGTAATGTTAGGGCTTCCAGGTTCCTGTCAGTGTTTATTCTAATACCATCTATCTGTTCAAAACTTATTATTTTATTTCTCTCTGTGCGATAGTATACCTTTTTGCATATTTAATTTTCAATTTCCTGGAACAAAAAACACACATCAGGTTGCTGAAAATGTCCTTACAGGCCAGATACGAATATGAGCCACCCCTACATTTGTCTGAATGACAATTCCACTTAAGCAATTTTAATACATTGTCTGGTTTATTGTTATTTTGTGTATATCTATCTATCTATCTATCTATCTATCTATCTATCTATCTATCTATCTATCTATCTATCTATCTATCAATCTATCTATGTGTCTGTCTATCTATACAGTGGATATAAAAAGTGTACACATATCTGTTAAAATGCCAGGTTTTTGTGATATAAAAAAATGTGACCACAATAAATCATTTCAAAACAATTCCTACCTTTAATGCGACCTATAACCTGTACAATTCAATTGAAAAAACAAACAAATCTGTTAGGGGAAAAATATAAACAACATACAATACACTGGTTGCATAAGTGTGCACACCCTTAAACTAATACTTTGTTGAAGCACCTTTTGATTTAATTACAGCAATTCAGCATTCTTGCGTACAAACCTGTCATCTATTAAAGATACTCTGATTAATCCCAAATAAAGTTCAGCTGTTGTAGTAGGATTTTCTTGACATTTACTCAGTTGCCTGCTGCAGCAAAAGCTATGGTTCACAGAGAGCTTACAATGCATAAAAAGGATCTCATTGTTGAAAGGTATCAGTCAGGAGAAGGGTACAAATAATTTTCCACAGCATTGGATATACCATGGAACACAGTTAAGACAATCATCAAAAAGTGGAGAAAATATGGGACAACAGTGATGTTGCAAAGAACTGGACATCCCTCCAACATTGATGAAAAGACAACATGAATACTGGTCAGGGAGGCTGCCAAGAGACCTACAGCAACACTGAAGGAGCTGCAGGAATTTCTGGCAACTACTGGTTGTATACTACATGTGAACTATGGGGTAGGATTGCAAGACAGAAGCCTTTTCTTACACAGAAAAGCATCCAGACCTGACTAAAATTTGCAAAACAAATCATCAAGTCTCCTAAAAGCATGAGGGAAAATGTGTTATAGTCTGATAAGACCAAGGTTGAACTTTTTGGCCACAATTCCAAAAGGTACATTTGTCGCAAAAACAACACTTTGCATCACTAAACGAACACATCCCCATGGTGAAGCATTGTGGTGGCAGTAACATGCTTTGGGGTTGCTTTTCTTCAGCTGTAAACTGGGGCTTTAGTCAAGGTGGTGAGAATTATGAACAGTTCCAAATACCAGTCACTTTTGGCCCAAAACCTTCAGCTGTCCGCTAGAAAGATGAAGATGAATTTCACCTTTTAGCATGACAGTGACCCAAGCATACATCCAAATTAACAAAAGAATGGCTTCCCCAAAAGAAAATTAAAGTTTTGGAATGGCCCAGCCAGAGCCCAGACCTAAATCCAATACAAAATATGTGGTGTGACCTGAAGAGGGATGTGCACAAGAGATGCCCTTACAATCTGACAGATATGGAGTGCTTTTGCAAGGAAGAATGGGCCATGCTGATAGACTCCTACCCAAGAAGACTGAATGCTGTAATTAAATCTAAAGGTGCTTCAACAAAATATTAGTTTAAGGATGTGCACACACACAACAAAGTATCTATCTTTTTTGAAGAAAGAGACTGCTTAGCCATAGCTAACATAAGATAACAGCACAGTTAGATATTTAAGGTGCCAAAGCCACGGCTAAAAACTCAATGTCAAGAAATGCATAATAGCATTTTTTGGCAAGTTGGCCACCCAGGGGAAACTACATTATTGATAAAGCACCTATAAATGTAGACAGAGTAGTTAGGCATTTGGTGACTCATGTTGACAGCAACCTGGCTTTTGACCAACATGTGTCTATGATTGTAAGAAAATCATTCTATGTCACTCAACTTATAAGTAAGAGCATGGCATCAAAGTCCAGGGTAGTCATTGTGCCACTGTGCTCAGCCATCATTAGACCCATCAATGAGTATAACATTCCCTTCTGTGTGTACCTAATCAGGCACATGCAACAGCTTTAAGGTATGCAGAGGTTCCTCACCAAAGGAATAAACACAATGTTCTATGCAGATCACCTCAAATCTCTATCTGTATATTCTGTTTCCGACATACTGCTAAGATGCGATTTATGCCTGGCATACAAGGCATCCTTGGATCCCACACTGATGGACCTTTTGCATATTCACAAAATGAACAGCACTAGAACTTCTAGATTCATAGATATAGACTTTCCTTGTGATTTAAATAGGACATGTTGGAATAACAGATATGTTCCTCAGATCATCCCCATTCTCTGGAATTGGCTTCCCTTCTATATGAAGCAGATCTCTTCCCTAACCGTAAAGTCCCTTTCAAAGCTGAAACCTCTCTGCCTTGAATGATTAAGCAAATAGTGTTGAGGTCTACATGTACAAGTGAATGAATCTATATGTGTACATCAGAAAATGTTTAAGGTATAATAATAAAGGTCATTTCGAACTAGAGTGAAAGAAGGAAAAACTGTACTCTTTTTATAATGACTGTGTATGTAGATGCATAGTAGACTGAAAAAGCAAGACAATAAAAAATTAAATGGACATGGTCCCTAAGCAGAAACACAGTGATACTACTCTGGTGTCCCCAGCACATAGCAGTGAGTGGCAGTACTCATGGTCAGGTGTGGTACCTTGGTCAGGAGGTTGCCATCATTACTTCAATAGCAGTGGCCATAATAAATATGCTACAAACATTTTTTTACTTAGCTTGTAAATCATAAATCTATCCCCAATGTTTGTCTACATTGTATGTGTGGCCAATATTGCTTTACTAGGCTGTCCATCCCATTTCAATGGGTTATTGGTCGTCACCTCTCACAAAAGCTACTGCTGATCTCTGCCTTTGCATTGAATGTCACAGATATGTTTTGATTGGTTATGATCGCAGAAGTGGATCACATATTTACATATTTGAAATCAAACATATAAATACATGCTAAAAGTATATCAATGTTTAGTTTAATATACCATCTACCTGAACTTAGAAACCATTAATAATAATTTATATTTTGCTTAACTTTAACAGCCAAAATATATCTCAGCAGAATTGCACAATCGATTTATTCAACTACACTTTATTAAACTATCTTCTTGTATATTCCCAATATTTCATTGTCTTTTTTCATAAGTATGTTTTCTATGTCAAAGATATCCATAAAAATCCTGATATTTTGCTTGTCTTCTATTATACAGTTTTCTCCTTTATATGTCCTCTTTTATTTCTATCGAAAGAACCTCATGTCCCTTTCTCATGAAGTCCTTCTTGAAAATTGTATACATATCCCAACTTATTTTTTATTCCACTAAGTAATTTTCAGAGCCAGATTCAATAACACCTACACTAAAAGTACACTAAGTATACACAATCTGTATTCAAGAACAACCCAACCGGGGCCAAGATGGTGACAAGCTAAGCTTAGATTCTCAGCTCTGTTATTTGAGTTATATTCCTGTCAGGAATTATTAAGTTTTTAACATCATGGACTCTTCAGCTTTAAAGATTAACTTTCATTTAAGGTTTTGGAAGATTATATTTGAAACATATATTTTTAATTTTCTTAATTCTTGTCGACATTCACTCAGAAAGGGGTTTGCCCTGTCTTTAAAATGAGTAACTTCAAAGCTAACTACTCACAGGACATGTCATTAAAGAAAGAACTACAATCACGTCTTACTAGCATAAAAGACCTTTCAATTAAGCTAGATAAAAGGACAATAAACTAGATAATTTCAAAGAAAATGCACAAAACAAATGGAAAAGTTACATGCAGTTATAATGCAACAGAAGACAGATCTCCAGTATGGAAGAGACACTAAATTATATAGAAGGAAGAGTTTCAGAAGAAGAATATAACACAGAATTTATGTTAAAGCAAAATACTTACTTATTAAATAAAATAGATTGAAAATAGATCTAGGAGGAACAACATACACTTTTATGGGCTTCCTGAAAAAATAGGAGACAATATGGTTAATTTCTTCACTTCTTGACTCCTTAAGACCTTAAGTTTACCAGAATCTTTATCACATGTTATTAAACAACCTCACAGGTCTCTTGTGTCCCCTCATCATCAAAAACAGTAAATACAAATCCAAAATCCATAACTGTAAGATTTTTTTCCTGCAAAGGGAAGTAAATAGTGTGGGAAGAAATAGCCAGGGAATTGTTATGGCTAGGCTTGTATAGGCCCTAGGGCCGATAGCCTAGTACCAACCTATGAACCTATGAAGTTAAGGAACTGGTTTTAAAAACTGCTTGGTTAAATTAACCAGTTAAATTCAATGAGAGTACAATAAGGTTTGACAATGACTACTCTTCCTCTCTGATTTCAAAAAGAAAAAGAGTTTCTTCCCTTCATAAAAGAATTGAAGAAGAGGCAGATTAAAGTGCACTTATTATTTCCAGCCAGACAAAGTTTTTCTTACAAAAGGTACTAAACCTTTGAAACACTGGAATCAGCACTATCTTTCTTAGAATCAAGCAATATTTTGGAACAAACAGAACAAATGGAATGGAGCAACAGTTCAGGAATGGAGCAACAGTTCATGGAAAAGACAAAGCAGAAGAATGGGTGAAAAACTACTGACAAGAAGAAAAAATAAAGGGCAAATAAATATTTACCTTTTTGCTTTCTTTTTGGACCAATTGGCTTATATCTGTATATTCTTTGTACTACTTGCTATTATATATAAATAAACTACAACTGATACAGACATGAAAATATATATGCATACATACAAAAGTAATTTAAAAGATTTATATTTCTATATTATATTATAACATTATAAACAGCTATCAGTATTTATTTAGACATTGTTTGAAAACTTTCTATTACTGATAAGCTAAAATTGGATAATAATATATTTTTTTCTAACTTTCTGATTTAGTTTTATGGATCTGTGTGTCTTTGCTATGATTGTTATGTTTTAAAATATGGACTTTTCATTTAGTATTATGTTGGTGGTATTGTGATTTTTTGGGATGTATGAATTTCTAGATGTCTGTTTATGTATAGAATGGTTGTAGTGTGCCCGCTGCTTGAGTGACATAGGTTGTTTGTTTTATTTTTTATTTTTATTTTCTTATGTGTTTGGAATTATGGAGTTTTTGTGAAGGCAATGGCTTGGAAGATTTTTTTTGTATGTAGTGGGTTATGCTTTGGAAGTTGCTTTGTGTGGACTGCTTTCCCCTACTTAGTTTCTGAGAATGAGTTTGGTTTTCTCGTCAAAAAATGAAGCCATGCTTAAAGTATATCTGGTGTCACTTCAAATTGTCATCTTGCCCGGATTGCCTCTGTGTTTCCCACCAAAGTTGTGAACTGGAATGAGTTTTTTTTTTCTTTCCTTCTTTCTTTCTTTTTTTCTTTCTTTTCATCTTTTTGACTTCTTGCTCTTGTAGGTAGTCTTCTGATTGTGAGGCAATCAAGAGAAAGCCAGGATATCTAAGTAATGATGTCAAGTTCAAGGTCAAAGGTTATATAACAGCTGATCTTGGTATAATATTATTTGAAGTGATATTTACATATATTTTTAATATACTACAAAGTCAAACATTTTGATGAAGCTGTGAATAGAGAAGGACTGGGGGCTCAAACATAGAGATTTTGTTTCTTTTTTTTATGTTATGGTTTTGTGGTTCGAGAGGGCAAGTGACATAATAAATTTTGCATGGATATAGATATTCCTTAGGATGTCTAATCTGAAAACAGAGTGTCTGTTGTTCATTACTGACTTCAGACATTAGAGTCTTATTAATTAAAAGCTGGAAAGTTATGATTTTGTAAATAATAAGCTAGAAATGTGGGTCAGGGGAATTGATATTTTAAGAATGTCTGAAAAGTTGAAAATTATGCTGCCTTGGTAAAATGCTCAGAAACATCTTAGAGTTGAACTGAAGTTTTAAATTTATCTTTCTTGAACTCTATTAAGTTTGATGACTGTGGAAAAAAGGTTGGAGACTGACAATTAATGATGATAATTAAAATCATAAAGGATATAAACAACTGGTAATCATTCACAGATTTTTGAAATTATATTCCTGGTGATGTGGAAGCTATATGACTCTAAATGATGTTATGCTTCTGAGATATATGGAGATATGTAAGCAATCTATTATACACAGCAAGCATTAAAAGTATGTGTTTTAGGATTTATAGGAATAAGGTGTGAATCACAATGGTCTTTCACTTTCACCTTATGATGTTAAATGCATTAAGATAGATTGTTGTTACCTCCCATATAAAATATGTATGTATTATTAATGATATATGAAGTATAATAGCCTATTTCAAACCAAGTACTGATAGATACATATCTTTTGTAAAATTCTGGTGTACAGTTTGTAACACACTAGCCCATTCTACAAACAGAAATATTTACATGTATAGAGATATTTAAGGCTAATATGTGAACTTGCTTTATTTTCTGCAGATATCATCTCTATATATACCAATGTTTTTAGGACTAGTAAACTATCCAAAAGTCATAAATAGATACAGCTATACACTTATTTTGATGTTTTAATGGCAGGATAAAGTACCTTATATTTTACAAATATACATTGGTACATGAATTGGGGAAGGGCACAATGATGAAAGTCTATACCTCATTGATATAGAATTTGACTCTTATCTTTGAGATAAACAGCTTAGACTTAAAATGCTATAGAAGACAAATTAACCTATTACTTGCTTATAAACATATGCACATACAGAGATGCTTTACAAATAGAATTTAACACACTGTTATTTCTTACAGATGTACAATTCGACTGTACAGATTTTCACAGAATGTCAAGAATTTTACCTCATATCTTTGGTCCATTTTTCATAAAAGTGTGTTTTTCTGGCTATTTAGTGGCAAATAATTAAAGAGTGAAATTAGAAAATTAAGACAGACATAAGAGTTTCAGACTTCATACCCTTCAAAAACTTCATGCTAATAAAAAAATGCTGGTATTCTATCAACTTTCTAAGTTTGTAAAAGTAATATTTAAAACTTGTCCCTACTTTTGAGCCTCTGTCCCACTTTTATTTATGGCTCTGTCCAGATTTCTTGCTCTAAGAGGGTGAGCGGTATGAGATGTATGTCTCCTCAGAGACAAATACTTGTATTTATAGAGATATTTTATTGGTAAAGTTTGGAGTACCAATACTCTGTTTTATATTCAAATGCCTGAGAGAGGCAGAGAGGTAAGGGCTTTCATTTCTATATGACAGATTTATAATTTTTTATAAAGTATATCACTTTCTACATAGCATCTCTATATCTTTTTTAAATTCTCTCAGTATTAAATTCATTGTAGAAGTTGGACCTTTATTCATCAGAACTTCATTACGTGACAGGTCAATTATCAATAGTTACACCTCTATCAGATAAATATTGAAACTGGATTATGACTCATGTCAGAAATGAAGCATATTTCTACTATATGTAAATTTTTTTTTTGGTACCCGATATAGGTCACTACTTAATAAACAAAATGATACTCTGTATACTTTGCTATTTCATGTGAAAAAGCTGTTTGACTACTTAGTTTGCATTCTGTTTCACAATGTATGTACAAGTAATTTTTTCAGACTGAAAGATATCAATGGAAATTATACTGCTTGGTTTCAAGATTCTAGTTTTTTAGTTTTACTTAAGATACCATCCTTTTTATTTTATTGGTTCATTTACCATATATTACAGTGATGTTTAAGGTTGTCAGTAACATGGTCCTTGATTGATGAATGAGACTTATGTTATACACATGCATTACTTAGTAAAGATATGCTAGCATTATTCTTTTTTAAATTCATATCATTTTTACCCATGCACACACATATGCAAACTTGTGCCATCTCAGTTAGTAGTACGTAAGTCTATAAGCTCATATTTTTAATATATTTATAATAGTTGTGTTATACATTGATACAAGTGAGTTCCAGGTTAAGTTAGCATATTATCTTATATTGCTCATTTGTTAATATTTGTTTAATAAGAAACGTTCTGTATAAAATTAATTCTCAAATAGCTAGATAAGAAGAGTGTTTTGGGGAAAACTGTAGAGGAAATGCTTGATTTTCACACTGAGCTAATCAGAAGAAGGGCACTGAGAAAACTGATCTGTGATATATAACATTAAGTATCCTGTTTTTTGCTTATTTTTACAAGTTATTTCTAGCAATTTACTGTACGTGAGGTATTAACTGGAAATATTCTACAATTGATGAGCATCTGTTTGGGTTTGTTTGTTCTGATTTCCTGCCACGGAGTGTATCATGTAACTTAATTGTTTGCAGTTAAAAGCATTCTCTAGAGTCTCCTTGCTCCTTTATCTGTTTGAAACATTCATTTAAAGGCTCACTGCTGCTTTTCTGCTGTGATAAACATTTCTGCAGTTTTCTTACTACCTAAGTAGTGTGGATAGTTGTAGCATTGTCCATATTTGGGCTTGTGTTTTTTGCTTACTTGTTTGTCGGTAGAGGCTGTGCGTCTGAGCACATGTTCCAGGCCATCTTAGTTTAGCCAAAGCCATTCTTGCATTTCAGTGAGAGGGAAGTGTGTATGGTCATTGGTTGATTGGGGGTTATCTGGACTACAGCTTGGAGTAAGTGCCTCATTGGTTCTTTCAAGCTTTTTTTAAAGTTGTTTTAAGTTTCAGCTTTCTGTTACTTAAGAAGTTAACTTGTGAGTGTTTCTGCCATTTTACACTGAGCTAATTGGAAGAAGGGCACTGAGCAAACTGCTGTGTGATATATAACATTAAGTATCCTGTTTTTTGCTTATTTTTACGAGTTATTTCTAGCACTTTTATTGTCTGATGCATACTTTTCTAGCTAGTTTCACTGTGTGTGAGGTATTAACTGGAATGTTCTATATTTGTAAAGCATCTGTTTGGATTTGTTTGTTCAGATTTTTGATTGCCACCCTCACTCCCTATTGGTATCCTGCTCTTATACTTGGTGGCTTTGCAGGAGCCCACCCCTACTGTAAATTTGATCTGGGAGATTCCTCCCAGTCTAGTGTCATTACCTCACTCTACCTAATACAGGGAGAACATTTGAGAAGGCCAGCACACTTAGCTTCTTAACCTTGAATTATCTTCTGCTCCTCATTTCTCCCTTTCTGCTTTACAAAATTAAAAAATGCTAAGCTTCTTTCCTGCCTTTCCCGTAAGTAGTCTAGTCCAGATACAGATTTGCTGCATCCAGGACTGTTTGTAAGTTTCTGAGCCACCAAGCCTTTCTGTGTTGGAGGGAAGCCGTCTAGCTTATCAGTGGGAGTTGTTAGCACTAGGTAGCTTATCTAAAAAAAAAACACTTTTCTGCATCGCCGCTTAGCTAGGGTTAAACTATTCCCGGTACCATAAAGTTTGCTTTTTGAATTTTCCCTTAGAAATATCAAGTTTTTAGTTTTAGCAATCAAATCTTGTTTCTTTGAGCTCAGCACTTGTTCAGAACTCGTAAGCACTAAATAAGCTACAAATTACTACAGCACTCAGCCTTCCTCACTTGTCTAGAGGAACACAGTTTTTAGTAATTAATAAATAATTACCTATCCAGGCATGTCTGAGGGTCAGCTCCAGGTGTTATCTCCTGTCTACCTGATGACTCTGGGCATCTTGGGGCAATGCAGCAATTGACTCATGTACACAGACAACCCTCTCCTCCTACCACCCAGCACTACAACCTGTTAGAGATGCACTTAAATAGCCAAACTTGAAGCAAAGCTCTCTTCACCCAAGACTGGACTAGACAGTCAAGAGGAAAAGGTAACCACTTGCACCACACCACACTCATCACATAGTCTTTCAAAACCTACACTACCAAAACACACACATAGAAACACAAAGCACACGCCTACATTCATGGAGGCTCTCAATAAAAATATGCCCAAGCAACAGGGACCTCCAAAGCAGAAACGCAAGCAACCTCCACCCCCTGACACAACCCAAATGACACACAGCCCACAAACTCAGTGTGCTACTCAACCACAGCCTATAAGGCATAAAAACATATTCAACACTCTAGTCATAGGTGACTCTATAGTCAGGCACACTGATGTTCCATTTACTAGGCTAAACAAGGAGAAAGTTACTGTCAGCTGCCTGTCGGGTGCCAGGATCCACCACATAATGCACGCACTCAGGTCACTCCACAACAAGTATAAATATGACTCTGTCATTGTCCATGTTGATGTGAATGACCTGAGACATACCTCCCTCCCTGGACAAGGTGAAAAGAGACATGGAGGAGTTGTCCGATTTTGTAGCCCAGGCAGGTATGACTTTAGCCATGAGTAGCATCCTGCCATCACCCAGAATGATACCAAAGTACAAGGACAAAATGATTGACTTCAACAATTGGCTAAGCTTCTGGTGTCATCCTAAGAGGATCCAGTATCTGTCTGCCTGGGATGTCATGATTGACAGACCATGATGCTTTGCCAGAGATGGCCTGCACCTGTCGCCTTGGGATTCCGGATAGTGGCTAAGGCTCTTGCCAGCCCTATAGTGCCTTTTTTAGGCAAGGTTCAAATGAAAAATTCACCACCATAACAGGTACAAGCAAGCAGAATCTGAGGGAAATGCTACTCAATGTTAGAAGTCTAAACCTCAAAATGTACTCACTCGAGGCACTTCTTAAAATGGAGAACATCAACATCTATGCACTGACAGAGACCTGGTTCAAGGCTCCAGAGAGCAGTCCTGCATTACCAGGCTATAATTCATACCACACCTTTCAGCCACCTAACCTGGGCAGAAACATTAAAAGCGGAGATGTGTCCATATTCATTAAGGATATCCACAACTCCAGGCTAGTTGCTCAGCATGACGCATCCGAGGTTGTCCAAGTGCAACTAACTCTGGGCAAGACCGCAATCCAAATTGTAGCTTGCTACAGATCTCCCACCATGCCCCAGGATTCCTACTCTTCATTTCTTGATACACTGAAAAATATTAGGGTACAACCTAACACCCTAATAATGGGCGATTTCAACTACCCCACCATTAACTGGGAAAAGTACTCATGTATCAACTCTTTCGCTCAACGTTTTCTGGAATTCATAAATTCCAACACCTTGGATCAACTTATCCACACACCCACCAGAGGCAGCAATATCCTAGACCTGGTCATTACCAACATGGGCAACCGGTGTTCCACACCAGATGTCAATTCCTCATTGGTCAGATTCAACCACAAGCTAATCAACCTAGACATCCACATCCTGCCCCCACCCCCCATTAGGGAAACCACTGTAAAAAATGTCTCCAAAGCCAACTTCATGCTTCTTAAGACAGAAATGACAAACTTCACTACACTCATACAGACGGACAACAGAGGTACGACTGCTGAATCTTAAACAAATGCACTTTATAAGCACTTACACAAGTGAATGGATCATGCAATGCCTAACAGAACCAAGATGCTATTCTCCAAAAAAAGGAAGCCAATCTGGTGGTACCCTGCCATAAACAAACTCTACAACAGAAGAAAGAGACTGTTGCAAAAAAGAGTAAAATCCAGTGCTTGGAGGAACTTCCTGGTCAGCCTCAGTAAGAAGCTGAGATCCCTCATAAAATCTTCCAAAGCTAGTTATGAAAACAAAATCACCACTGACTCTAAAGACAACCACAAAGCATTCTATAGCTATGTCAAGAATCTCAATGTCAACACTCAGATCTGCTCTGAGTTACAGCACAATGACACTAAGAAATACAGAACCAACTGATATTGCCAACATCCTGGCAGATAGGTTCGGTGCTAACTTTACCCCCCTCTTACCCCCTAAAGGGCCCATCTCTATACTGGAAGAATGCAAAGTTCCTGTAATCACGACTGCACAGGTAAAAAAACTCACTCTCCTAATTCAAGAACACAGCATCTGTGGGACCTGAAAACATCACAGGATGCATTCTACATGGACTACAGAATGAACTGGCACCTAACCTAAGTACCATGTTCAGTGATAGCCTTACCTCAGGCTTTGTGCCCCCTGAATGGTGCACAGAGAAGGTCATCCCACTCCACAAAGTGGGAGCCACCACAGACCCTGGGAACTACTGCCCCATTAGCCTGACAAGCCTGGTCTGCAAGGCTATGGAACATATCATCATGGAACTTATAAACAATGACATTGGTAATCTGCAAACACTGGACCCCACCCAGTTTGGGTTTGTAAAAGGCAGATCATGTCTCCTAAACCTGACAGACTTCTTTGACGCGGTCACCAAAGCCATAGATGAGGGTAAGGTGGTTCACACAGCCTATCTAGAACTTGCCAAGGCTTTCAACACCATCCCCCACTCTGGAATTATAGATAAACTAACTAAACTAGGTATAAATCCCTATTTCACAAGATGGGTTGCCAACTGGCTAACTGACAGAACCCATACTATGAAAGTAGCAGACTCCAAATCCAACTTCAGACCAGTGACAAGTGGTGTACCATAGGGTTCAGTCCTGGGTCCTCTCCTGTTTGGTATATACTTCTTTGAAGTATAGGCTCTTTGGCTAATGAAGTTCACAGATGACTGCAAACTAGGAGCAATAGTTGAAATTCCTAACGGTGTAGACATCCTTCAAAAGGGCCTCACTGAGACAGATGCCTGGTGTCAAAGCCATGGCCTCAAGCTCAATGTCAAAAAGTGCATTGTTATCCCCTTTGGTAAAAACTCTGTACCCATGAACTACCACATAAGCGGTAGTTTACTTAACACCGAAAGTGTGATAAGAGACCTTGGGACACAGGTGGACAGTAGTCTCTCCTTTGATAATCACATCGCCACAGTAGTCAGGAAATCCTTCTATGTGGCACACCTCATTACAAAAGGTTTCTCATCCAGGAAAAAATAGTTAATTGTTCCCCTCTACTCATCACTCATTAGACCCATTATAGAATACAGCACCCCTTTTGGTATGTACCTCACAAGACATCTACAACAACCGGAAAGGCCACAGAAATACCTCACAAAGAAGATTAACAGCCTCAAACAGATGCCCTATGCAGACCATCTAAAAAAACTCCAGCTTTACTCAGTCGCATATCGCCTACTCAGAGGCGATCTCTGCCTAACATCGAAAGCTATGTCAAACCCAGAGCTGTTGGACATGCTCCACTTAAAGAAATCCCAATCCCTCTGACCTACACATTGTAGGAACTGAAACCTTGTCACAACAATAAACAGAACATGCTGGAGGGATAGATTCCTGTCCCAGATACTTCCCACACTCTGGAATAAACTACCTATCTATATCAAATAAAGCTCCTCATTAGCCCTCTTCAAGAAACATCTTGATGACTGGATAGGAGATAGGAAATTCACCCTGGGGATCATTTCTATGGCTCTGCTCAAAAGGGGCACAGGAAAAGAATTTTCTTGGGTGGCAAAAGCCAGGGTACCTTTTTGGCTAGGCTTATATAGGCCCTAGGGCAAATAGCCTAGTAGAGATGACATTCAAATGTGTGCTCTGAAACCTTTATGGTTTATTTTTTGTCTAAATGTTTAAAATTTCAATGTTTAAATATTTAGAATTTGGTGTTTACAAACATTAGTAACTTCAGCTTATTTGACAAATATATGCAGTCATTATATTTTTTTATATTGGTAACAGTATATGGCAATGTATAATTATACTGATATATTATATATGGAGTGTATTTCTATCAATGGTAATGGTTTGAATAACAGTTATAAAAGCAGAAGTTTAAACAAATATCTAAAAATATTTAATGCTCGAGGTGTATTTTTATAAGAGACACATTTATTCCAAGACGTTAATAGACTTAATACTAACAACTATTCAGTACTTGATAGCTTACATTATAAACAAAAACGGGATGTTGCAATTTTATGGAAACACTCTATATTAATGCCAAAAATCATAAATTCATATAATGTTGGATCTGGGAAGTTTTGTCTATTATCCTTGGAAATAAATAGAAAAGTATGCACTTTGATTAATCTTTATTGTATTTCTGGCTTAGGTGTTAAAGTGGTTAAGCAACAATTTAAAGAGATTATACAACATTCTAAAGGGATTATAATTTTAGCTGGTGACTTTAACTGTATATTGAATGATTGTGATACTAACACAATAAATAAGAGTAGGAAACTAGCATCATAGATCATGAATTTTATAGATCTGTTTAATATATAGGACATAAATGAAATTGCAGAGGCAAAACGCATTATTGTTTATACATGATTCACATCAACACAGTACCCAGTCAAGAATAGATAATAGTGCATATTTCAAGTGATATAACTGGATAATTGGATAAAGTTAAAGAAGGGGTATTTCAGAGCTACACAGTCAGGATTCCTATACATAGCACAAGCAGAAAACTATAATTCAAAGTGGAAAGGGATGATGATGAAACATGGGAGAAGCTCAAGAAACAAGAGGGGCTGAGATTTTGGATGCAGACCTTTAAGAAGAACAACAATAATCATGCAAAATATATCTATAAAGTAGCAGAAAGTATTCTAAGATCTAAACCAACACAGGAATGGAGAAAGGAGATTCTGTCAATAGTGATGACTGCAATAAGGATACAGACAATAGGCAATAGGGGGCCAGAATTTATTGGAGAAAACTGGCAAAGGAACCAAGGTACTAGAATCAAATAACTAGAGAGGGGAAAGATGACAGAATGGGAAGACGCAAAGAATTTATTTGAACTACAGGTTAGAGATTACCTCTCCTACCAGGGATTGATATCAGAGTATAGGTAAAGATAAAGAAATACTGGGGTCCTAAATGAAAGACCGGCACTTTTACAGTTTTAATATAATCTATAACAGAAGCTGCCATTAGAAAAGGAATATTAAGTAGAGCATATAAAATATTGCACGATAACTATAAAAATCTATTAGAGGAGGTTAGAAAGGATTGGGAAGAGAGACTGGATTAGCAATTCACAAAGAAACAATGGGAGGATATATGTATGTCTCCCAAATATGCAACAAAATCTAGAAAATGTAGGATTTTTGCCTGGAAATGTTGACATAGATAGATTTACACCTCAAATTTCATCCAGAGGATTTTTTTCCTCAGGTAGACAATAAATGTTGGAAGTATGAAGAGGAAGAAAGGGGTAATTGGGGACATATTTTCTGGGAGTGATGTGAGTTGGTAGACTTTAAAGATTCCTACTGGTGTGCACTGTTGGAGATGCTGGGTAGGCAGATTGATCTGAAGAAGGAGATGATTCTTCTGAGCTATGATACAGAATTGGAATTGCCTAGACCTGGTAAGACCTTGCTGTGTCTAATAATGGTAGCTGCCAAAAAAGCAATTACTAGAAAATGGAAATCAAAATCTAAACCTGCTACACTGAAAGTAGTGAATATCGTAACAGTGATAAAACAACTGGAATTGAGATCTTTAGAAAAGGGTAGGAGCAAACTACATAGGAAAAACATGGGAATTGTGGGAAGAATGCTTACAATGGTGGAATGAGGCCTAAAATGCAGCAGGACTTAAATGAGCTATGTAATGTTTGAGTGAGAAAGATTGAGTAGATTATAAATGTATAATGTTTACAACTGCGAGTGTGTCAGTATGGTTTGTGATGTAAAATACTTGTGACTAGGATTGTGTTGATGTGGTTTGTTTTCATTTATATAAATGTATGATTGCCTGTGTAGTAAGTGATGGTTTAATAAAGATGTTTCTTGTTTAAAACAAAGGCAGGAATTGAATAATTTGTATATTATTGCTTAGGTTATATGATATATAGCAATATTTGTGAATTATAATGTTTGTTATATTAATATAGCTTGATTACATTTATATTATATTATAAATGTTAAGAGAATTAAACAGTTTTTACCTTTGATGACCGATGAAGATCAAAACTGTTTTTATACTGAATAGAAACACATAATTGACTATGGTAATATTAAAGAAAGGAAGCTTGACTCTAGTAAGTCTGGAAATTAATAGTGCTTTTATTTCAGTTCACTGTAATTATTTACTGCTAGCCCTGGAATAATATGTTTTTTTCACAAAACTTTATAAAATTAATTAAATTGATATATGAAAATTCTTTGGCTTATATAAAGATTGGATCATGTACATCTAGCCCAATTAGAGTTACTAAAGCTACTAAGCAAGGATATCCATTGCCTCCATTACTATTTGCTTTGGTCATAGAACCATTTGCAAATTGTATCAGACTGAATGCCCACATCAGAGGTATACACTTTAGTAATCATTTAAATTCTAAAATTCAGACGATATTTTATTAACTTTGAATGATTATGGCAGTTTGTTGCAAGCTTTATTTAAGACAATGGTACATTTTCAAAATATTTCTGGCCTGAAATTTAATAATAATAAAATTAAGATATTACTTATAAATTGTAATAAGAATTTATTTATTTATTTAACATTTGTTTAGCGGGAAAGTCCGACTGGGTCAGGAACTCATTTTCAGCAGAAGCCCGGGGAGAAAAGCTCCAATTATGCATGAAAGTTAAGACAATTTACACAAGCAGAAAAACAACAGCTTAATACAATTTACCTAAGAAAGAAATCAGCAAGTATTAAAACACACATTAATAAATGAAAACTGCATAAGTGCAGAGAGATAGATACAATAATGAATATAGAATAAGTACAAATAGGTGTATACAATAATAAAACGTACTATATAGGTATTACTAATAAAACATGTGGTAGATAGGCAATACTAAATTAAAGTAATATGGTAGGTTGTAAATTATATATATATATATATATATATATATATATATATATATAGAGCTAGATATATATTTGATATACATATATATATATATATATATATATATATATATATATAAAATCAGGTAGGATTAAGGTAAAGAGTGAGGGTTAGAATATTAGAACCAAGTGGACGCTTAGAAGAGTAAACGTAATAAAAAAAGGCACAGATACTGGGTAAAACGCTCGGTATTCACCTCAAAGCAAAAAATAACAACAAAATAATGAACAAACCACGAGTGAAGGAAGAAAACAAACACAATTTAATGAGAAATTAGCGTTTTCACGATCCAAACTGATCACTTCTTCAGACTGAAATCATACTACTGAACAGCCAAATTTAAATTACAAGACAGCCTCTGACAATGGAGGATATACTAACTAAACTGGAAAGTGTATTTATCTAAAAACTTTAATTACTTAAAAGCTAAAAATATTTAAAAAAATGTGCAACTACTTGTAAAATGAATAACTAGTATATAGTAATACAAAAAATTTGACACATAATTTTAATGTTTCAGCGGTCTGGCTTTCAAAATAGGTTTAAGTGATGCCATACCATTAATTATGAAAATGCAGGCTGATAAACCCCCTGGAATTAATGGTATGGCTGTTCGGAAGAGTAGTAGTGTAGGAAGTGAAAGTTAAGGGTGTAGAAGTACGTAAAATCTTAGTTCAATAAGTTAGTGGTTAGTGGATGAAATTCGTGTGTTGTAGATAGAAAGAAAAGCCCCTAGAGAGTAAATGGAGTTCACATCTTAGGTAAAGAGGAAGGGCACATCAGATTACATAGAAAAAATGGTTTTAGAGTGTATTTAAAGTTGTTAAAGCTCTCAATAGTTGTAATATTTGTTTTGAGATAGTTGGCAGTGGCATGACAGTATAGGCACTGTCCATTTTTTTTTGTTTGGAATGTGGATGGTTGGGAGTTGTTTGCTTGCAGAGCAGAAGGCTGTTGGAGGCATGTAGAGTTTTAGGACAGATTTGAGGGCTGGGCAGCTATCAGATGTAGATATCATTTTATGTGCAGAAGACAGCTCTACTAAGCTTAGGTGGTGTGTGTTTGAGCCAGTTTAGTTCTTTCAGAGATAGGCAATGGTGGGAATGGTATGAGAAGCCTGTGGCAAATTTGGCAATGTTATGGTAGCAGGATTATCTTTAAGAGAAGATTGCAAGTTGGTGTATAATGGGGGTTGCATAAAAGAGAGAAGGGAGCAAATAGATGTAGGTGAAGGTTTTTCTGGTGAAGTTATCCAAGAGAGTTTTTTGTCTGTAGAGTGTTCCTAGTTTGGTGTGTTTTTTTAATGCAATTGCATATGTGGTGTTCAAATGTTAGTTTATTGTCTATGGTTATGCCTAGTGTGTTATCCTGTGAGAATATTTTAAAATCAGATGAGATTGGTTTTGCTGAGAAAAATCAGGAGTTTTGTTTTTTTAGGGTTTAGAAGTAGCTGGGCTCCTCTCAGCCATGTCTCTATTGAAGTGAAGGTGGCTTGGGTGAGTTGCTGAAAATGTATGTATTAGAGGAGGAAATTATGGTAGTGTCATCTGTGTGCTGGATACTAGAGCTAAGGGGTGATGAGGTGTGAAGGTTGTTGGTAAAAACATTGAAGAGTAAGAGTCCAAGTATGGACCCTTGTGGTACCACAGTTATGTTGGTTTGATATTGGGATAATCTATTTTGCCATTTCACACATTGTTGGCATTATATAGGTAGCTTGCAAACCATTGGAGGGATGGTGAGATGCAACCTATAATGGATATCTGATGAAGACATTATGTTGTGTAAGTCTAGTATTAAGTCAGAGGTGTTATTACCAGAGTCAATGGATTTGGTCACAGTGTCCATGAAGGAGATTAGGTGGTGCTATTGTGTGATGGACAAAAAACATATTGGATAGTGGTAATTAGTTGGTCTTGGATAAGCTGATGCAGCAGTTGCTTATGTATGCATTTCTCGAGGAGTTTGGAAAGAGGAGAGAAGATGGAGATTGGTCAATAATTGGATAGTTCAATGTAGTTGCCTCCTTTATATAAAGGGGTGATGCCAGATTTTTTTCCAGAGGTAAGGGACAGTGGACTTTGCTATGGAGTAAGGGACAGTGGACTTTGCTATGGAGCAATTTATAAGGATACTGACAGGATATGCTATGGCCTTTTCAGCATTTTTTAAGTATTCAGGGTGAAGGTTGTCTGAGGAGAGGGAGCATGGTTTTAATTTTTAAAATAGTTTTCGAATGATGGAGATAGGGACAGGTTTAAGAGGAAAGGGGATGGAAGATGTAATAATGCTTTGCTGTGAAGGTGAAGGGTGTTTTTTATTTGTGCAGGAGTATTCAAATTATGGTGTGGGGGATCAGGGATGGGGCTTGTGGAAGTTGTGGAGGTGAGATTTGTTAAACGTTTCTTTATGATGTCTATAAAGTGAGAGTTAAACAGGATGGCTATCTCAAAGGGGATTTTGTTAGAGTATGGTGATGGAGTTTGTCTAGAGCCTGGGGTAAGTAGGTTTGAGATGTGTTTCCAAAGTTGTTTGGGGTTGTTTCAGTGGTTTGCCAATTGATTGGAAAAGTGTTTCTTTTGTGTAAGTTCGCTATATATATATATATATATATATATATATATATATATATATATATATATATATATTTTTTTTTTATTTTTTTTTTTTTTGCTTTATTTCGTAGCTGTTTAAATTTGATTAGGTTGGCATCAGATTTGTTATTGTACCAAAGGCTAGGCTGTCGAGGGTATTTAGAAATACATTGTTAAAGTACGAAAATTAAAGTGAATTTTCATAGGATGTTTTAAATGTTGTTTGAATGATAAAGTTCTGCTGTTAATAAAATTGGGAATAAATTGCTAAAAAGAAGTCTGTTTTAGACATATTGGTTTCTTGAGAGCAGGTCACATTGCCTACCAGGTTTAGTGTGACAGTTTTGTTTGTTTTCCTGGTTGGGTTGTCTTTTGAATTTTAAGTTTTTTTTTTTTTTCATTTCTATTATACCCTATAGCTTGCATACAGAATAATATTAACACCTGTGATTTTTTAAAATGATTATACTTAGGGAAAAACATGAAATTTGCATCAAATGGTGGATTCTGAAAAGTTTTTTCTATGAATTACATTATGATTAAATATGATATAAGCAGTGAAATGTGGTTTGATATGCAAATTTTAAGGCAGTATATTATCAGTAAACTAGAGTCAATGCATACACCTCTTAGGGATTCTGTGCCAAAATTTATAGAATTTGTAATTATTATAGTAAACCAAACAGTAATAGGAAACCAGTACCTATCTAAAATATATAAAGTAATCAAAATACAAAATTGTATTATAAGGATAATATCTGGATTATTATAGATCAAGAAATAATCAACCTCCTAGTGAAAATGATAAAATGTTAATGTTAATCTCTTCAAAGCAAACACATCTTTTGTTGTAATGGAAGTTGTTTTCTTGGAAATGTATACATAGGACCTTACTCTTCATAAAATGGAATTCATGTTTAAACAAGATATTGGATGTTACAGACATAAATTAAAATTGAAAGCAAATTGCAGCATATACTTTATGATTGCAATTTCCTTAAAATGTTTTGGGAAAAATTTAACATTTTACTACAGAGTGTTTTTAATGACAACTTTCAGTTAGCTAAATTGTTAATTCTGTTTAATGTCCCAATATGTAAATGTGTTCCCAGATCAAAATATTCACTTTTGTGGACTTTATTAGCTATAGCATGTAAAGTAATTACTATGCACTGGAAGAGTGAGACTTGCATATAATGGTTCCCAACTGGAACTGTCTACAGTTAAAATGAGAACTGATAGAATCACTTTGTATTACAACTCCTGGTTAAAAGTTATAAAAATACTCAAGAAAATTGAATGTAACATAATATGAAATAGAAGTATATTTTGAATGACTAATAATTGTTTTTGTTTCAATAGACACCTTTGTAAATAGTTTTATTTTATTTTAATTTACTTTTATGAAGTTTTTCTATTTGAGTGGTTAATCTGTTCAAAAAAATATTTTTTCTTGTTTGTGTTATAAATGTTTATACTTTTTAAAATCTTAATAAAAATATTTGAGAAAAAAGAAAGAACATCCCAACCACATGTTTTCCACTTTCTCGGCAATCAGAAATATTACACTAAGTATACATATAGACTACATTTTGAGGTAACCTTTATGAATTCCTCTCAGTATTTAAAGCTGCAAGAAAATCAGTAGGAAAACTAAACTTAGGAGGAAGAAGGTGTGTGTTATACTTGTGTTGTCTGTTCAGTCAGAAGGGTGTACACTTAGTGTGCACTTAGTCTAGGCATTATTCAATCCTAAGGTCAGTCATTTTATACTATCTATTAAGTCCTTAATTTCCCTGCCATTGTCAATGTCTGTTTACTCTTCTTTAGCTATGCCTAATGTTAGTAACTCAGTTAAAATATTAAAAAAAATAATAAATAATATTTTATGTCTAGCCATCCGGCGGAGTAAACCTTGGCTCTAGATGATTGTCACTGTTGAAGTGACACCTTGATGCCATGTGCAAAAATGGGAAAAAGGGGCTGTGGATGGATGGATGGATTGTATGACTCAGTAAAGAACTTAAAAGCAATGCTGTAAAGCAAGGAAATTATAAGAATGCAATTATTACTATCATTTTTAACTTTTTTTTAATAAGGAAATTTTTTTTGTACTGATTTATTAAAACTTCCTGATCTATGTTTAATTAATTTAGGTCTTTGTTTTATATCTATCTATGTATATCTATCTATATCTATATATTTATATCTCTCTTTATATAATTAAACCGTCTTATCATATGAACTTGAGAAAGATGCAGCAATGTCTATTTTAAATCTATTTTTGCTGCAGTTTATTAATTTAACAAAATCATGACTCCAGAATGTGCATATTGCAACTGTTCAATAATGCTTCCTATTATTTATTCTGCATTAATAAGCTGTTCAATTTCCGCTTCTTGATGGAAACCACTCCCTTACAGTGTACTCAAATATTTATAATTCTGCTCAAAATAGATTTTGCATAGATTTTATAATTGCCTAAGCAATTGCCAAGTCTGCATGATTTTCTTAATGTGAAACACTTTACTTAACCACTTTTTGTTATTGAAAGGACAGCATGACTTCAAATTTAAAATATTACTTTTTCCAAAAATGTCTTTGGAAAATAATCATGCTCCACAGCTACTATATTATACTGTCAAATAATATAAATAAATTTAACCTATTTATTTTTCTTACTATTGTTTTAGAAGAATAACTTACATAGTCATGTTATGTATATTACAAGTTTTTCATGCAGATATTTTCAAATTATTTAAATTTTATTAGTTTTACTTCTTGCATATTTTTTGTAAAGTTACTTTTCTGGTTCAGTTCACAGATGTTGTTCATTCTGTGCATATCTACCTGTCACTGTTGTGTTTTCCCCATATTCCACACCCATAATGTAATGAATTGATTGATTCTCCACATAGTCCATAGCTTTTTGCATGTGTGTGTGTGTGTGTGTGTGTGTGTGTGTGTATGCACATGTGCCTACCCTTTGATAGACTAGCATCAAGTCCAGGACTGATTAATCTGTGTTGCATTCACTCAAACATGACCTGGATAAAACTTGCATCAAAGAATGAATATAATATTTTTTTATCTAAAAATTGCATTTCATCCATGAAGTAGAAAGAATAGTTTGAAAAACTCCTGCATTTATTGAACATGTTCTGCTCCCAGAATGCAGTTCAAGAAGTGATTACATTGGATACCTTTTAACATATGAGGCAATTTTATCAATTAAACAGTCCTGTTTTGATATGTCAGCAGAACTGTATGAAATATGTCTGTAAAAGCTGAGTTTCCTGGGTATTGTTGAGTTTTGTGATAAATAAGACTTTTCAGTATGCAAAGAAATCTACAATACCTTTGAGTTGAAAAACTGGTATAACAGCCCACAGTTTCAAAAAAGATCACATAGAACACTAAACAAACAGAAAGAGCCAGTGAAACCAAAGTCTTCAGGTGTATAATACTTTAAGCCTCCTATTGAAAGACACCCAAGTGATGTATGGAAATAATCCCTAAAGGCCATTCAAGTATTCCAACTCTGAGGATTCAGAATGCTGACTGACTATTTTATTTAATTGTTGGATAGAGCATACTTTGGTTTATTTTGGATCATTTTCCTTTGTTTATACATTTTGAAAAAGGAGATTCCCGAAGATGTGTCCCTGTTACACAGAGTTCCTAATTTCCCACCTTTCTGGTAAAGCATGTTCCAGAGTTTGGAAAAGAATCTTTAGCAAATACTCAAGCAACTGATTAAAGAAGCCCAATGTGGATTCTGCCCTAGTCATGGAGCAGTGTATCAACTCATAGCCCTTTTACTGATATTAGAGGGATCATAAGAGTTTTCCTAATACATCTACTTATATAATGTGGACCTGGAGAAGACATGTGGCAAACTACCCTGGAATGGTTTAAGTACCCTGGAATGCCTTATGGGAGCTGTAACAAGAACAATACGGAGTTTAGAAGGCATTGCTGTTTTTAGTTCCTTTTCTGTATTTCAGGGAAGGTCAAATATATTAATTGTTGAGTATAGAATTATAAAAAGGGTGCACCTTGTCTCACCTTCTAGTTATTTTTTACAGACAGGACTTTAAGGTATACATGGTATGAAGAGTGTCATTTTTATGGAAAAGAAGATGGAGTCTTGGTTGTTTGCAGATGGTGTGCAGCTCTCCTCAAGTGGTGATGATCTCTAGGATACACTGAAATAATTTGCTGATATGTGTGAAGTAGCCAGAATGAGAGCTGGCACTTACAAAACAAATGACACTGTTCCCCCCTAGAAAAGAGTAGATTATCTTCTGCAGATGAGAGGGAAGCAGTCAATGTATGTGAAAGATTTTAACTATCTTGAGGTCTTGTTCTTCAGTAGTGGTATTTGGGATTGGGAGGATGCTGATCAGCACATGGGTGAAGTGACATCAGTGTTGAGGGCACATCTCATGAGTCTGATGAGAAAGCAAGATCTTGGTCATTGTAGGAATTAGTCAGGTTGCTAGTTATTCAATGTCTTCTACTTCATCTGTGCTAATGAGGTTTGAGGGGTAAATAACAGGATGAAGCCTATAAATGTTAGCAACAAAGACAAGATTTCCTTTCAGGATAAATTGGATTGCTCACTATGACAGAATGAGGAAATTTGCAGTTTGCAGGCTCTTGGAATACAGCTACTGTATCTCCATGTTGAGAAGACCTTATTCAAGTAGTCTGGCCACCTTTTGAAAATATCATTGGGTTTCTCCTACTGGTGGTATACCAGGCATAGTGAACTAAGAGTTAGCATGGAGTAGAATTAGAACATAATGTAGGGATTATATCATTCAGCTCACCTGTGAATACTTTTGGTTCCCACATGTTGAGCTGCAGGAGTGTTGTTAGTGGTAGGGTAGTTGTGTGCTTAGCTTGCAGCCACCACCACCTTTTCAAGAATAACAGTTTAAAAAGGAATAGATATGATTTCTTTCTCTTATCCTTTCTGGTTGTCAGAGCTGTATTGTTATTATTATTATTATTATTATTTGCAAGAGTGCTGATTTATTTGCAAAATTGCCCATAAAATATCATCTGGTAGATTTTAGAAAGGTCTTTTTGAATGGATATTAATTTTAGATAGCTATGTATACATATTCTTCATTATTTTTAAATCGTGACAATGTAATTGAGTTGAAATATAATAAAGTAATGCCTAGATTTTGTCACTGTGGCTTGATTGATTGTGTATCCTTACATTTTATATATCCTGTCATAAATTGCACATAAGTACAGCTGGCATATTTGTTGTTTCTTAATTGGGCTATCATAATTAGTACCAGTTTAAACATTTTAAACACTTTACTAAATTGCTGTTTCTCTTTAGTTTGCTTTTGCCTTTAACAAGCATATTTAAAATTCCCGTACTTCATGTGCTCAGGCATGAAGTTCAGAACTTTTTTCAAGACTGCACATATTTTTTGAGACAGGTTATCAAGTCTTTTAATCTTTATATGTCTTTATAAATGACAGCAGCAGCAAACTACTCACCAGCACTTAAAAACCCACTTAAGACAGTCTACTTTTTAAAACTTTATGTGTTGTGAAGAGAAATCACTACCCTATTGAATATCTGCAAGTATTTATCGGTACTAAATCAGTCTCCCTTTGAGCCTGGCACTATTTTTGCTGACAAGCAATATCCTTCAAGCAGCCTATAACTTCATCTTGATGATAATTAAATGAATCCGCAATTGTTCATTGTTTCTATTGTACCTAACCTCCAGCCAATATTACAGACTATGATATATGCCTTATCACGTAATGTTCACCTAATAAAAATTAGCATGACTCTGGGGATTAGCAAGAGAATAAAATAATTATTTTACTGCAGACTGACGTTTTGACACCAAACATACATTATTTCTCTAGAAACTTTGATGTGGACAGCCCATCAAGATTATCCTCCAGCTGACTTCAACCTAAATCGAATCTTATAATGTATGTTTATCAAAATCTTCCATGGATCCATACTAACAGATCATCCTTACTATGATAATATTGGCAAATACTGACTTTCATTAGTCGTGCAAGTACCTGTTGTCTATCACAACTCTATTCGTTCCTAATTTTTAGGGAAAAGACCTTGGATTTTGGCTCTTCAGTGTCATCATATTGTGATGCACAGGATTCCTACTAATGGCATCCATTTGTTTTCTCTCTCTGTCTCTCTTGCCCTGCTATTCACTCCATTTAATTTTCTCTCACATGCTCATATCTCTGAAACACCCCAGGTCAGCTTTGCTTACCTGCCTCAATAGGGTGCATTATGATTGCAGCAGGTATCAACTACCCTATGTCCTTTCCACTAGAAATAATTTACATATTCATCCCTCATTCTGCCTGACTGTCAACAAGCCTTCCAACACCGTGACACTGGTAACATTAATCATTTTCAATTTGCCCAAAACTGCATGGAGGTAACTTGAGCAATATAGTATGTAAAACATAACAACAGAGTGAGTAAACCATAATTAAAAGAATAGCAAATACAACTGTAAGCAATGTTAGCAAATAATACCTGAGGTATTTACATTCGAAAAAAAATTATACAGTGTCATGTCATTGTTATTTAAAAATGTGCACACTGATTGGACAGCCCAACCAGTGTGCTTGTTGTAAATCAAGCATATACCAATAGAAAAAAGCCCAGCCACTAAAGTACCATTTAGCAGCCAGACTTTTCTGCTAGAGTATGCTATGGATGGCAGAGAAAAATACAAGAAAAAGCAGGTAAAGAAATAGAAACTTATCTGATTTTATTTCTTTTTTATTTTATTTTACTCTGGGAGTGTTTGTCTGGGTGAGGAGCCCATTTTCAGCAGAGGCCTGGGAAGAAAAGCTCCAGAAAAATTATAATAACAACCAGTTACTATAATAGTACATAAAGTACATAGACACCTACAAAATAGCTTACAATTACACATATTAACAAAAGACATATAGCACAAATTGGGTTAGTATCTATAGAGTCCCTGACAAAGACATCTATCCTATATTCTACTAGAGCACACATTAATATGTTTTGTTTTTTTTATTTAGCAGAGACGTGAAAAGAAATTCTGTAAGTGAAATGTTGTAGCAGTTAAATATATCTATGTGTACATTATATACAAAAGAAAGACTTGAAATACACTAAGGTGTAATTGTGAGGATTTGAATGAGTAAGGGATATATAAATAAGATAATTATGTAAAATATTAGTAGATTGGCATACTTAAAATAAAGATAGTTGTTTTATAAAATGTGTTAAGAAGAAAAGTTTGGCATTGGAAAGTAAGAGTAAGGATTTAGTTTCTGGATATAGAATGGAGTTTTACAAAGTTTGCTTCATTATCTGCACCAGACCTTCTTAATTCTTGGCAGACTCTTGTACCTTTCAACTGTCCAGATCTGCACAAAATGCCCAGGTTTTTGCACCATAGTATTGGACTTTTCCACATAATAAATTAGATTTTTAGCAAACCACTGAGGTTAACGTCATTAAATGACAGACATTTAAGATCTAGCCTTCACATCCTTCAGAAAATGAACACTAAAAAACAGCAATAGAGATTCTCTTTTCTCTGTTACTTTTCTTCAACAGCACTGAAGTGCTGTGTAGGTATCAGAATGTCACTCCCATATGTATGTGCAGGCCATCAGAAAAAAATGTTAAGAATGGGAAACAACATGGAGGAACACTATGGCACCATTATACAAAAACATTATTTAAGAACAGTAAGCAATTTCTTTCTTAATGTCATTGTATAATAGGAATAACCCACACGTGGGTGTATGTATATCAGGATTTATCCACAGTTGGCTTTGTTTAATCCCCCAGGCTTCACACTCATGATCAAACCACACCAACACCATTTTAACCGTGAATTATCATCCCTGCAATGTGCTGAGTATTAGAATAGCCCTTTATACAGTGACACAGGAAGTTAAGGGGAAATCTTTACTGTTGCACTTCCCTTCATTTCTTTTTAGTATGTTGTACTTGTCAGCAGATTCTACAGAGTTTTAAAAATATTACAGATGTTCATTTAAAAAGTGGGGGAGCTGAATCTTTGGACTACTAGCACTCTACATATTCTAACATTGCAGCAAACAATTACAGATTTGATTTTACAGAAATGTAAGTAGTGATAATATTCATGGTGTTGCAGCACATTTATATCTGCACAGACAGTTAACTATGGTATGCCTCTAGTTGTTGAAAGGAATAATACCATTGTTCAGAAAGTCAGCAATGTTTTTAGACTATATTAATCATGAAAGTGTAATATATTTACTAGCTAGTCAGGGAAGGTTATCTCAAATTTTCACATCTATGCATATTTTGTTCTTTAAATCATAATTATACTTTTCACTTATTGATGACTGCAGCTGCTACACACTTTTCTATCAGAATTGTGTTAAAAGTGTAACTACAGTAATCTAGAACATCTTGCCTTGATGATTACTGTTATAGTTTTGCAACTGTAGGGATTTTTAGCTTAATTAGAGAAAGCACATCTACAGATAGGAGCACTTAATACTTTATGTACTATCACAGCCTTAGATGCAAGATGTTTATATTTATTAGCTTTTATTAATCTTATTGAAATGAGACGTACTGTAATCATAGTCTGCTGAAGTAGACAGTGTTTCCAGTGTCTGGTAGTCTATTATTATTTATATCATAGTTGAATATTATATTCCAGCTAATAGCTCTGGTGGATATGTCTCATAGAACATTGATTAATTAATAGTGTATTAGAAGCATATAATAACAGAGGATAATGAATATTTACTTTCATTTGAAGTGATTGCTTTCACTTCTGAGGAAATTTTAACCTGATGTGCACTGTCTTTATCTCTACTATATTTCTATGATCCCTGTTCTTTAATGTTAAAGCAGCCTTTGTCATTATTGTATTAGGAGCAGGGCTTCACTTTCTATGTGTTCACCTTTTAGCTATATTCTGAAGATAAATAATTACAGTTTATATAAAATTATGTTTTTTACATGTCAATTACTGTACAACCAAGTGGAGAGTGATGTTGGATTTCCTTATTTACTTACCATTCAGAACTTTTTAACATTATATTGTTACCACTAGCTCTTGTATCTTAAGTATACTGGAATCATTCTACTGGAAACTAATAGAAATGAGAAACATCTTTCATAAAAACTTTACCTGTCGTAATTATCTTGTACCGCTTAACTTTAATGCTATAGTGTCACACCTTATTTGCTCTTGCTGTAACATGTACATAGTTTTCTACTAATCACTTAAGAATGATATCCACACTACTTATATAGATTTTAGTTATTTAAAAGAAGCAACTTAAACCTGACTTAAGTTTAATAGAACTGTTATTTTTGACTTAATAGTTGATGAAAAAACTTGAGATTGTTTATGTCTTCTTTTTAGAGTCTAATTCTAAAAGCAGATCTTTTAGAATATTTTATATACACAGTTGTCTCCTTTATAACACATTTTTAGAGCTTCTTGGCATGGTTAGGAAATTTTCGAGAGTGGTCTGATGGAACTTTGTCTTTCCACCAGACTAGGAATTTTTCGAATTCCATGCTTGTGTATAGTAATTACAACTTTTATAATCCATTTGTTAGATACATTACTTATCAATTTTTTTTCTTTATAGGCCTGATGTTATATTATATACTTCCAAAATTTCAAACTGCAGTTTCTTATAACATTGGTATTAACTGATAATCAAAGATCATTTTTATATCCAGGAGAAAGGGTTTTGGGATCATAATAACAGCAGTCACATGCACTTTGTTCTACTCTTTCTTACCTGAATATCAATGACGCTATCTTTAATGTCTTTAAACATTAATGGAATAAATAATCCAAGGAAGAGGTCAAACTTACTAAAATATCTGAATATTAATAAAGCCCAGGTAGTTTTCTTGCAAGAAACACATTTTAAGCTTTCTGAAAAAGAAATCTGGACCCCCAGTACCTATATCATTCTTGCTCATGCCCCATATAAGACTAAAAAAAGAGGGGTAATGATCTTATGGTGGAATAGTATCATTCTCCCCCAAATTCTATATAAATATGAAGATCCAGAAGGACTTTTAACCATATTCACCTTAAAATTTAATAACAGAATCTGGGCCCTAGTCAATATTTACTGGATCCCTGGAATGGGAGTAACAGCTGCTAGAAAACATCTAGATCACATTACAAATGTATATAAGGGTAACCTCATTTTAGGTGGTGACTTTAACTGTATACTAGACAACACTGACACTACTAATAAGTGGCCATTAAGGCTCAAACCTATTGCAAAACTTTTTTAAAAAATGGGTTGAGACACTTAATTTACTTGACACATTTACTATTAAAGATTCTACCTCTTTGAAATTTTCCCATACTGACTACAGATTTAAAACTCAAACTAGAATAGATAGAATTTTAGTCTTTAATGATCTAAGATTAAATATATCATCCTTTGCAATTTTCCCATGCCCATCTCAGATCATGACACTCTCTGCCTAGAATGTTGTGTTAACTATAGAATACTTATTCCCATCACCAGAATCCCATCCTATGTAACACAAATTAAAGAATTTAAGTCCTGGTTCACATCAGAGGTACATTATTTTCTGGTGACCAATCTCACCCCAGAATCCATTATGATCATGGTATGGGATGCATTAAAAAACTCTCTTTATGGTAAAATAATAACATGGTTCAAAAACAAACAAAACAAATGGTACTTGGATTTGCAAAATATTCAAGCTCAACTCTTAAACATTAAATCTGATCCCTCCCAACTTACCCCGATAAGATGAAAAAAATTGAGGAGCTTAATAAGCAGTATTCAGATATCCTATCCCATAAAACTAATTTGGCAGTGGAAAGACTAAAATTAAACTCTTATGCATCATCCCCTAAACACATGCACAATCTGTCAATGAGAGCCAAGATACATTATAAATCAAAAATATAACTAAACTACTACATGAAGGTTCTAATAAAACTCTTTCTGACTTAGGAGATATTTTAGATGCCTTCAAGTTTCATTATTCAAAACACTTCGGCTCCAATTATTCAATGAATGAATATATAAATTTAGATATTCCTTCACTTAATCTGTTAAGGCCCCCTGAGAATTTTGATGCAGTTCTTGAAGCATAAATCTAACTAGAGGAAATTAAACAAAAAATCAAAAAATGTAAGTCCAATAAAGCCCCCAGGATGAATGGTATAATCATTGAAATATATAAGTTGTTCCCCTTATCTATACTATCCTTCTTTCACAAAACTCTAGTAGAAGTTCGATCATATGGCACAATACCACCTTTGTGGAGATACACTTTGATCTCACCCATCATAAAAGCCAACAAAGACTCACAGTTTTGTAGTTCTTACAGACCCATATATTCATTAAATAATGATTACAAAATCTTTATGTCCATCTTTGTAGATAGATTAAAGGTCCCACTAACACGAATAATAAATGATGATCAATCAGGCTTCATACATGAAAGACACACTCGTGATAACATCCAAAGGATCTTAACACTTATTGAATATTTGAGCAAGAGAAACGAAGAAGCACTACTGATTAGTTTAGACATAGAAAAGGCATTCGATTCCATCATCTGGGAATATATGTTTGAAGTGTTACATCATTTTCACTTTCCGTCTTCTTTCATTTCTCTAATAAAAAATATATACCAAAACAATGTAGCTAATGTTAAATTAGGCCCCTTCACTTCTGAATCTATTCACATAACCAAAGGCACTAAGCAGGGATGCCCCTTATCCCCTATTTTATTTGCATTAGCCATTGAAATATTTGCTGCCCTTATTCGTGACAATCCAAAGATCATTGGTATAAATATTTACAATTAGTTTAATTCCAAGATCATGCTTTATGCAGATGATATTTTGCTCACGTTAAGTAATTCACAATCAGTTCTATAGGAATTAGATTCTGTGATGAACCATTTCCAGAAAATCTTGGGTTTACATTTCAATAGATGTAAATCTAAACATATGCTCTTAAATATGAAGGGAAATGTACAATAGGATAATCATTACATTATTGGTGCAATCTCAGATTCTTTTGAATATCTAGGAATAACACTGTGTAAATCCACAAAAAACACAATTGAATATAATTATAAAAATATTATAAATTTAATAAATAAGCATACAAATAGCTGGAACAAAATTCTCATCACCTTTGAAGACAGGTTACAATTAATAAAAATTACACTTTTATCAAAAATACTCTACATAGCTCTGGTTTTTAACTTTTCTTATAAATATCAATACATTAAAGATATAAACAGATTACTAATTAAATTCCTCTGGTTCCCCAAAGAAACAGAATAGCTTTTCTACATCACATTAGATCTTGGGTGCAAGGAGGAATCAAATTCCCGGATATTAAAACATATATTAATGCATCCATATTTAAGATTATTTTAAACTGGATTCATCCAAATTATCACTCTAGTTGGAAGCTGTTACATCTAACCTTACTAATTAATGAAAATGCTCTGTTAGCCAAACTTCCATTGAATAATTCTTCTAATAAGTTCTGGTACTTCTTATGTCATATTACCCAACACAATATTGCCAAACCCACAAAATTAAATTCATTAAATCACTATTTTAATTTCTTCAGAAAATTTGTTAACTCTAATGCTGATATTATGACCTGGTTTGAACTGTTAACCCCCTTTAAAATTACAATGAATTTTCCTGATAAAACACATCTCAGTGTTCTAGGTATTTGGGAACCCAAGAACTTTATATGTTGGTATCAACGCATAAATGACCCTAAAGTTTTAGACTTTCAGTTTCTTATAAAAGAGCATGATTTACTTCCCTCAGAACTAATTAATTCTACAAAGTATCTTAACTTATTCTCAAGATTTATGCATAATAATTAAAAACTCATCAAGAAACACCAAAGATGATAACTCTTGTGTGAAATTTTACATAATAGCTTCAATAAAATAACATTATTTTGAAATGATATAACATGTTAATTGTTTTGTCAAAGAAAATATTTCAAAAGAACAAAAGCATAAGGTTCAGTTCAGGTATCTTTATTCTTGCGCAAGGAGACAAAAAATGCAGTTACAGAGTTTGTCTCACTAAAATCAGGAAGTGTCACAATTATTATACCTTTCTTTCAAGGCATTGCCCACTACGGCTGACGTAGCAGACCACCAGTTCACAATTCTGTTACTTTACAGATGTTTCTCACATTTCTAGCTGACTCTTCAAAGTTTAAAAAAGATTTTTCAGTAAGCAGGATGGCCTTGACGACCACCGGTCAGTTATAACTTTATTGCTATGTGATGTTACAAGTCTAGGTACTATGGCTAATTCGAGCACAATGCAAGTACAGATTTCTGAAGCAGTTCATTGTTTATAGTATCTAACTTTCTTGCAGCTTGTGCACTTTTTCATTAGCATGAACAGAGCTTATTGTCCATAATGAATGGATCTACAGAAATTATTATTCTCCATTTAATTTCCTGACCTAGCAGAAAATCACCTGCTTTCCAGTACATTTCCAAAGCATAAACATGTATTTTGCTGTGCTAGCAAACTAGGTCAGAGTGCATCTTGCAGTGTCAGAAAGCACAATTTCAGAAAAGCATGTTTTCAGTTACAAATAGAACTAATGCTGCATATAGAATAAAAACGTGTTAATCTTCCCTTATTTGAAATAAGCATTACACACATATGTTAATACATATTTTTCTAACATTTCCCCCCTGTTAATACTTTTTATTCTATTTCAAAAGCATAAACAGTTTGTTTCTTCTCCTAACCTCTTCCTTTGAGGATTTGCAGCTAAGAGAGTCATTCAGTTTAAACTTATGAAAGTGTTTCCTTTTTCAACAGTTCTTCAATTTCAGTACTTTTATACAAAGTCTCAGAAACTGACATGTCTATAAAATCTTTGATTATTTTTTTCATGCAGGGAATACCACAGCAAATACATGCTCCTAACAAAAGTAATCCCACACAAATGGCAATCAGGATGTTCATTAGGATGGAACCCCACCCTCCCAAACAAATTCTGGAAAAAGTCCAAGGGTTCGGGCCTAGCCTGGTCATGTCTGACACTTCCTGAATCACTTCCAAATGATCGTTGATCTCGTGTTTATTGTTGGGAATGAACGAACAATACTCGTCTTTGATTAAAGCGCATGTACCACCTCTCGCCGCTAGGATGAAGTCAAGAGCCATGCGGTTTTGAAGCACCACAGTTCTCATTTTATTTAGTTCATCAGTCATTAATTCAAGAGCAGAAAAAGTTGCATTTCTCATGACCTCGAGAAGTTTGGATAGCTTTCTCAGTTCCCAAATTGATTTAACTGCACCATACACAGGGGCTATGCCAGCCCAGGATATGATAGTGTCACCTAAGTCCATGTGTCCTAGTTTACTTTTGTCTTTCACGGAGTTATGGTTTCTCCAGTCTGCTACGATCTGTCCCATCGATTCTCAGGTTTCTTGATTGCATTTTCAGGTTTCTTTGCAACATCTCTGACATTTCAAATTCTCCCATGAGGCAAAGCTGTAGTGTGTCGTATGGCCAGGACCAGGTAACCCAAAAAACAACTGCCGGACCAATTCTCAGGCAACCATTTGTATGCCTTTTTCCCACATATGAAATAACAGTTTTCTACCTTAGTATTGATATACACCTTCCCTGCATGAAACATTTTCTTATCTATAATAGACAGTTGCTTTAAAAGAACAGTATTATGTTGTATAATACTGACAGTTTTATGCAAGGACTCAAAGTATGAGTCATAATCTGCATCACAAATTGTTTCTGTATTTTTAGGTTTAATATAACATTTATAAGAAACCATAACATTACATTTGCTCCAACCTACTTGAATCGTGTCATTCTTAAAAAAAGCATACAATTCCTGTTTGTGTAACAGGTAGGAATAATGTCTCTAGATTTTACAGGTGTAGTCTCAAAAATCAAGTTTTCCCAGGTCTCATTGACCCCTAGGAGGACAGCAGCCATCAATAATCCCCCGTATGCTGTTGGTATAGGTGTGCAAATCCAACAATTTGAAATATTAAAAGTCTCAGCATACACATATTTGATTGCTTGGTAAGTGTTAAAGTTTGGATGCCAGTCTATGAGTGTTGAATCACGTTTGTTCAGTCTAGCTGGTGTGGCTGAAGAATACAAAGGCCACAGCAAAGGCCACAGCAAAAAGAACATTGTCACTAATGCAGTTATTAAGATGATTATGCAACACTGCTGAAGTCGTTCAGCATTTCTATTGTCTCTGGGACTTGTCATTCTACTGCTGCTGTGTGTTAGCAAGATTTTTATCAAGTTCAAAGTTTTTGACTAGTTTACAGTGTGTCAAATGAATCCAAGATGAACGTTCTGCAATTTTGACTGCTGTGGGCGTGCTCAGCATTACTTGATATGGATCTTCCCACTTTGGTGTCGTCCAATTCTTCTTTTTGATTGTCTTCACCCAGACCCAAGTGCCTGGGGCTACTGCTACTTCGGATGGTTTGGTTTGGTCTTTATCAGAAACAGAATTAAACTGTAAAATATGTTTGTTATTCAGCATACTCCTCATATACTCTGCAAGTGTCCAATCTGCTTCCTGGTCTGCAGGCATGAAAAGTTTCCACTGAGGTATATAATAAGCTCTTCCGAAAATCATTTCGAAAGGTGTCAATCCTTTTGTATTCGGAACAGTTCTCATGCTCAACAGTGCCAGGGGCAAACAGTACACCCAGTTCTTCTGTGTGTCAGCCATGAGTTTCTTAAGCTTATTCTTTAAAACTCCATTGTGCCTCTCTACTAACCCTGCAGATTGAGGGTGATATGCACAGTGATGTTTTAAAGAAATCCCAAAATACTGGCTCAGCTGTTGTATAGTTTGGTTAATGAAATGTGTACCATTGTCACTGTAGATCCTTTCTGGTACACCAAATCTAGGAATAATTTCTTTAACAAGGGTCTCTGCAACAGTGGCTGCATCTGGTTTACTAGTCGGAAAGGCCACCACCCATTTGGAGAACACATCCACAATGACAAGGCAGTACTTTTTATTTTCATATTTGCTCAATTCTATGAAAACCATACAGATAGTCTGAAACGGATACGGTGGTGTAGGGAAACTCCCTTGCTTGGGCTTTAATGCCCCTTGTGCGTGATGTTTATTACAAGTGTGACATGACAGGCAAAATTTTTTAGTGTAGTTTGTAAACCTGTACGTAGCAAATACCCGATTCACTAACTGTACCACACCCCCTGTTGAGACATGGCTCTGCCCATGGCTCAACAAAGCTGCATATCTAAATAAATTAAATGATAATATTGGTTTTCCCTCTTTGGAGATGTACAGCCCTTCCTTGAGAATTGCTCCTCGTTTTTTCCATTTTTGTTTTTCAACTTGTGTAGTAAGTGTCTGCATTGTTTTCAACATTTCTAAGTCTAAAATCTCAGAAGGTTGTAATTCCTCGTTCAAAAGAAATGCTTCTGAGGCTGCTTGGTTTGCAGCTGTATCAGCTCTCGCATTGCCTTTTGAAATCCTATCTTATTGTTTTGGATGAGCTATGCATTTACAAATAGCTACTTTCTGAGGCAACTGAATAGAATCTAACAAATCTAAAATAAACTGTGCATGGTTAATCGGTTTGCCAGTAGATGTCACCATTCCTCGATTCTTCCACTGTTGTGCAAAAACATGTACAGTAGAAAAAGCATACTGGCTGTCTGTAAAAATGTTTACGCTTTTACCCTTTGCTAAGGTACATGCCTGTGTCAAGGCAATCAACTCTGCTGCTTGTGCAGATAAGCTATGTGGTAGAGGTTTCGCTTCTACAATCTCAGTATCAGAAACTACTGCATAACCTGTTAGGTTCTGTCCTGTAGGACTCCTTTTGCATGAGCCATCCATGTAATATGTCACCTCGGCATCATCCAAGGGAACATCCGTGAGGTCTTTTCTAGGCAGTGTCTTTTGCTCAATTACCTGCAGGCAGTTATGGGGTGTGCCATCCACAGGAGTTGGGAGCAAGGTAGACGGATTCAAAGTAGTACATCGTTCAATTGTCATGTGAGGTTGGCTCAGCAATATAGTCATACAAGAAAGATGCCTAGCAGGGGAAAGATATGCTACTTTTTCTTGCAGTAAAATGATTGCGACTGCATGAGGCACTCTCAATGTGAGAGCGTGGAATAACACTACTGAGGCTGAAGCCTGCACTGCCTTTGCAGCTGCAACTACTGCTTGTACACAGTGGGGTAGAGACCACACCACTGGGTCCAGTTGTGATGAATAATAAGCAATGGGGCGTTGTTTGTCCCCATGCTGTTGAGTCAATACTGATGTCATATAACCTTGCTTGCAATCTACAGTTTGAAAAAAACGTTTGTGATAATTTGGTAATCCTAAAACTAATGATGATGCTATCAATTGTTTCAGTTTGCAGAAGGTTAATTCTGCTTCTGGTGTCCACTGTATTAAATCTTGTGCTGCCATAGGCGTCTTAAAAATCTGGTCGGTTAAAGGTGCAGATTCCAAAGCATAGTTTGGGATCCAGCTTCGACAAAAATTAGTCGTACCCAGGAAGGACATCATTTCCTTCTAGGTTGTGGGTTTTAGTGCTTGTAAGATCGCTACTTTTCTGTCCTCATCTAATGTTCTGCCATCTTTGGATATTACATATCCAAGGTATTTCACTTGTTTTCTCCAAAGCTGCAATTTATTTTTGCTTACTTTGTGTCCTTCAACTGCTAGGAATTTTAATAATGCTATAGTATCTTCCTTACAATCTCACTGGGTAGGGGCGGCCAGCAGAATGTCATCAACATAAAGTAAAATTTGACTACCTCTCGGTGGGATAAATCCCACTAAATTGCTTGCCATCTCTTGTGAGAATATCATTGGGCTTTCACTATAACCCTGTGGTAATCACGTATATGTATACCGCTTCCCCTAAAATGTAAATGCAAACCAATACTGGCTGTCAGGGTGTATCGGTATCGAAAAGAACGTGTTGCTGATATCTACCACAGAAAAATACTTCTGTTGAGATTTTAAATCATTCAACAAGGTATGTGGATCTGGCACCGTAGGTGCTCTTGGTATTACTGCGTCATTTACAGCTTGTAAATCTTGGATCATACGCCATTCTCCGTTTGCTTTTCTAACTGGGAAAAAGGGTGTGTCACATGGAGAATCAGGAGATTCCACCAGTATTCCCTTCTTAAGTAAGGCTGCTATGATTGGTTTAATACCTGCCTCTGCATCTTTTCTCAAGGGGTACTGTCTCTTTTGTGGTCTAAATGTGATAGTAACTGGCCCTGCTGTGTGAATAAGCCCTACGTCTGACTTTCCTGTTGACCAGAGAGTTTCTGGTATGTCTAACAAAGCTTTTTCTTCCTCTTCTAGTAAGTGGGCTTCTCAGCTGTCATTGCTGGACTGCAAGTGTACAGCTGGATGTGTTTGTGTTATCCAGTTCAGTTTCTGTTTTTGTATTCCCTGTTCCGACAGTTCTGATTCTGTCTGTTTTTCCCATTTTGTGATTTTTTCTCCTAGGTTTATCCATTTTAAATCTTCCTCTTTAGTTAAACTAACATGCGGTATTAGATTCGATTTGTAAAGTGAAAAGAACTCCTGGGGTAATGAACAGCTAACTACACTGTTCCCTTTCATGTCCCAGTACAAATTACACAGTATAATCTGTTTGCATGATTTCGTACAATTCTTGTTCATATTCTTTGTCAGGTCCTGGTGTATTACAATAATACAGAGTACAGTGCAACAGGTGTTGTATGTCAATGCAAAGGGAGGGGAACTTACTGATAGCTACATTCATTAACTCTTCAGTTACTGCTCCAGGGCCAGTCATAACTAAGTCTTGGCTGTACCAGTAAAATGTCTGACCTTCCGTTTGCACTGCAAAAGTATTAGTTTGTCGCTGTGCTTCCATACCCTGCATGGTTGGAACTACTGCTATGCCTAATAGTTGTATAAGATCTCTACCCAAAAGGCTCACTGGGCATTTTGCAGAAACAACAATTTTGCTTTTCTGGGTTAATCCTGAAACAGGATCTGTTATTGTAATGTTATAGGAGAGAGGCTCCCGATACAGCTGTCCATTAGTTGCTTTTACTAGTATAAAGTCATGTGATTCTGAATTTTCTGGTAGTTTGGAGGGGTGTACCAGGGTTGGTGATGCCCCTGAATTGCACAAAAATTTGACTTCCCTCCCTTCTACCAGGAGTGTCACTTCTGGTTTTGTATCAGCTAGATAGAGCTCTAAGCTCAGTAAGGCTAGGTCTAATATTTCGTTTTCTTCACTATCGGGAGCTTCCTGCACTTCCTCTATTATCACAGTCTCTGCTCCTTCTATCACATTCTCATTTGTCCTTTCTCTATTATTCCTATCTAGTGATTCCTGACTTTCATATAGTCAGTCCTCACCTTCATCGTTTTTGTCTTCCACTGCTGCCTTCTTATTTTTCTTGCAATCCCTTGCCAAGTGTCCCTTTTTCCCGCATTTGAAGCACTCACCTCTTTTCTTTCTCCCTTCAAAGTCCTCTGATCGCTGATCAGATTGTTTGTTTCCCTGGGCATTCTTTTTGCCCTTTTGTCCGGACTGTACTAAATAAACTTCTCCATCTTCCACAGCAAATACTTGGGCTTTCTTTTTCTTTTTGTTATTAAAATGCCTTTCAACATGTCTAGCATATTCAAGCAGTGATTGCAATCTGCTTGTACGATGGTCTACCATATGTTTAGTAATGAAACTACTTATGGGTGCAATACTGCCTTTCAAAAATGCATTCTTTAACTGCTGCTCATATGGGGAATCTTGTGTCTGGTCTTCAGGCACCTGCATTCCACAGTGATTGTTAAAACATTCTAATAATCTGGTAAAATATCTATCAACAGTTTCACTTTCTTGTTGGATGCATTGATTAATGCAAGTCCAGTCTGCCCTAGGCTTCCATTTCTCAGAAATTCGGTCTGTCAGACCTTTCACTCTGTTATCTAGTTCTGCATTGCTGTGTGGGAGGGGCCTAAGTGCAGCGTCACAGGGATTCCAGTTGCCACTGACCATGTGCCAATCTGAACCTACTATTTGTCTGACTACTTTTTCTACTTCTTCTCCGTTTAAGTGATAACTTAATCTCATGCCCTGTAAGTCTTCTAAGAACTTTCTAAAATTAACTTTTGGATGGGGAATTCCCTCTGTGGCTTTCTGGATGTCTTCCGGTGTCCACGGTCTGTATACTAAGAGAGTTGGGTCCTGCCCTTCTTGTCCTGCCTGAGGATTTAGTACTTCTATGAGTGGGCATTCCATTCATTTGATATAATTCAATATCCCCTTTTAAATTACGTGTTCGAGACCTAGTCTCAATAGGATCTCTAACAAACGGTAGTGGTTTTATAGGAATAACTGGATATTGTGGAGATGGGCCAGTTTGTTCTTTTGCTTCATATTCCAGTAAGGGAGCTGGTAAGGGACCCGGAACCAGAGGGGGTGAAGGGGCTGATGCTATAACTAAGTTATTATCTTCTTTGTCTAGAAACATTGCTTTTGAATTTTTATTCTTTTGTTCTCTTCGGTTTGCTTCCTCAATCCACCTGTGTGCCTGAGGAACTCCTAATTTATGCTGTTTTTTAACCCGACCTTTAGAATCAGTTTTTAGCTGTCTAATAAGTTTGAAAAGCGAGGATCTATCTAGTTTCCCATCAAATTCATATTTACTAACCCATTTAGTATAATATCTAACATTGTCGGCACGTTGTGATTGCATATATTTTGCGTCTTCGGTCAACGGTGGGCTTTGGGGTCTTTTTGTTTTTGTGCACGTATTACCCATTTTGTTCTAACCTTTTAAATGTTACATAACCCTTTTATTTTTAATGTGGTACCACCAAGTGTTTACAGTCCCTTCAGACTACCTGCCTACTTATTCTGTTTCCCTGATCTATGACAAGATAGCAATATTTCTCACAGAACAAATACAATCAAGTCCCTGATCTAAAACAGGAAAAAGTAGATTCACCCTACCTGAACCTCAGCGATTGGTCACTCACTGTTCAAACGAAACCCGCCTTCAGTCGTAGATCAGAAAAGTGGCTGGCCTCTTTTGCACGGCAATTCAGTCGGAGGTCTTTCAATGAAGAAGATCCGATGTGGTATCTTCCCTACGCAGTTTCATGCCACCTGGCCCATCTGATCCCAGGCTAAACGAGGGTTTCCGGACCGAAGGACCAAAAAAATGTCAAAGAAAATACTTCAAAAGACCAAAAGCATAAGGTTCAGTTCAGGTATCTTTATTCTTGCACAAGGAGACAAAAAATGCAGTTACAGAGTTTGTCTGACTAAAATCAGGAAGTGTCACAATTATTATACCTTTCTTTCAAGGCATTGCCCACTACGGCTGACGTAGCAGTCCACCAGTTCACAATTCTGTTACTTTACAGATGTTTCTCACATTTCTAGCTGACTCTTCAAAGTTTAAAAAAGATTTTTTTAGTAAACAGGATGGCCTTGATGACCACCGGTCAGTTATAACTTTCTTGCTATGTGATGTTACAAGTCTAGGTACTATGGCTAATTTAAGCACAATGCAAGTACAGATTTCTGAAGCAGTTTATTGTTCATTATATCTAACTTTCTTGCAGCTTGTGCACTTTTTCATTAGCACGAACAGAGCGTATTGTCCATAATGAATGGATCTACAGAAATGATTATTATTCTCAATTTAATTTCCTGACCTAGCAGAAAATCACCTGCTTTCCAGTACATTTCCAAAGCATAAACATGTATTCTGCTGTGCTAGCAAACTAGGTCAGAGTACATCTTGCAGTGTCAGAAAGCACAATTTCAGAAAAGCATGTTTTCAGTTTCAAATAGAACTAATGCTGCATATAAAATAAAAACGTGTTAATCTTCCCTTATTTAAAACAAGCATTACACACATATGTTAATACATATTTTTCTAACATGTTTATAAGACTAATATAGGTCAAAGTTACTGGAACTTTATATTCAAAGGCCGTTCTTTTAATTTCTCACATGATGAAAAAGAAAAAATGTTGTTATCCATCAAGCATACTTCATGATCTCACTACTGGAGTATTTTTGCTTGGCAATATCACCATATAGGGCATTTCTGACACCAGATAAGATAGTTCAAATGAATAAAAGCTCCAGCGTATCCTGCTGGAGATGTACAGAACATACAAAAGCCAAATGGGCACACATTTTTTTATGATTATCCTAAATTAAAGGGCTATTGGAACAGCATAGAATGTTTTCTCAAAGCATTATTCACCGATTCCTTCTTATTGTCTAAATCATTAGTTCTTTTCAATGTGAATGTAGGTTACTTTTTGAATAAGAATAAGTCATATTTACTATGGTCATTACTTGCTATCGCCAGAAAATGCATCACTAGAAGATGGAAAACTAGCTTCCCACCCACTGTTGAGGATTTCTTGTTTTCAGTGAAAGACCTGGCAATCAAAGAAACTAAGACCAAAGACCTTAGAATCTATCCAAAGACATTTGTTAATAATCCTTGGACAAATGTTTTAGCACTTATTGAGACTTTGCAAATGGACCACAACTCTTTCTGAATTGATACTTATACTAAAGAACTTGTATATTTTAACTGTGATCTGCAGTTTTGCTTCAGGCCTATGTATATATTGTAAATAGTTTTTACCTTGTTTGTTAATAATTTGTCTTAGAATGAGAATACAGTTTGTCATTTGTTGTATTTTACTTTTTTTTTGGAAAACTTAAAATATTTTGAAAAAAAAAACACACCAACAGTGGGTAAATCTTGATATACCCACACCCACTTTGTTGTTATTGCTTAAAGGTACAATACGTACACAGTATAGTATAAAAATCTGCCTCAGAAGATACTGACCTTATTCAAGGTGCAGAAGCATCAAGAAAATAAAAGACCAAGTTATTATGTGACGGTTGTATTTGTGAATCATTTACATGTAGCCAGTTTATGAAGAAATGATTTTAGTTAAGTGAATGTACAGAGTTCTGTCATTTGAGTTCGGAATGTTGAGCAGATTTTTGTGGCTAAAACAGAAATAGGTAGGATTCGTGGAGTGGAGTTTTGTATGTGGTAGCTGAAAGTTGCAGGTGTAGGTAGAGTGGCTTCTTAAGCTGTTAGGAACAGATTTTTTTTTTGTGGAGCTGTTGAAATGGGAAGGGAAAGGATTGCAATGTGGTGAGTTTATATATGCTAAGCCAGTTAACATGAGGGTGGCCCTGAGTTGTAGTTGGAGCCAATTGGCTTTTAGTATGTAATATAAATATTGCTCAGTTTTAGGAGAAAGGGTCATGAAGTGAAATATGAGGTTGGATGTGACTTTGAGGGATTGTAGTTTTTTGGGGGGTATCTGAAGTAGTTCACCAGGATTGAGGGATGAGGTTAGATTCATAGCAATTGGAGGCTTTATTCTCTATCTTACTAAGTTGAATAAATGTCAGTTTGCCTTCAGAGGAATAGGTGGTTTTTCATTGTTGTTATATTTTAACCCAGAATGTGTTTAGGGCTCTGAGTTCTTTGATTAACCATTTATTGTAGGAGTGTTTCCTCAGTTTAGAGATTTTTTGAAAAGTGTTTGTTATGGAGGAATAACAGGAGGCCGGATAGTGAGTTGGCTGAGGTGAGAAGTTCTTCTTCCTGGGAGATCACATCCCATTTGGTGAGGGATAGTTCTGATGTCAGGTTATTGAAGTAATCTGGTAGGTCTGGTGGGAGATTCCTCAAGGCTGGTAAGGTTGCAAAGTGGAACTATTATGGCAACATTATCCATAGTTACTGAGTGGGTGAATTGAAAGCTATGTTGATAGGTAGAGCATGATTTATTTGATGAGATTGAAAGGTAGCATACATGTAATTATGGATGGCAGAAGTAATAATGGGGCCAGCGAGACTAAGATATCAGGAGAAAGACGGGCAGAAGGATGGGATGTGTTAAGTATATTTTTGGGAAGTCACAGAATTTGCTATACCAGTGGTTGTCTTGTTGTTTCCAGCAACACTTAGTTGCTCTTCCTTGAGGAATCTAAGACTTGAACTGAAGTAAAAAGCATAATGTTTCTGAATAATTTAAAAGAATAAACTAAAAAAAAAAAAAAAAACGTATATTGCATCCTCTGTCATATTAAAATCAATGTATGTGAATCTCAAATACTTGATGCATTGTACAGTTTACACTGCTGTTAATAAATGTTCAGCGGTGTGGAAATGAGCTGTAGCAGTTTGTTTTGAAAGCTGATTTGTTGTAGTGGATTTTTATGGGAGAATGATATAGAACCGAGCAAAGTGAAATTATTTACACTGCTGCAGACTCTCAGATATACTTGTGTGATTGAAAGAACCTATGTCAAGAACCAATTTTCTAATTTCAGTTCTGATAGCTGAGTGATGATGATTTGTTTGTGTGCATTCATGGATGGGAAAAGGGACGTTTTTACATCTGAAAAAGGTGCATTTTTCTGGTTGTTTTTCCATTAATAACTATTGGCAAAGAGAATACTGAAATGTTTTTTTGTAAAAATTACAAGTAGTTGATATGCTGTCTGTATCAACACAATCTAAATGTTTTATATCAGCATTCTGTTCTGTAGTCATTTTACGGATTCATCATATCTCACAATTCTACTAAAATACAATGCAACAAATTTCCTTCCCAAAAGAAACAGAAAGAAATAATTTTTGTAGGAGAGTTGCACCCCTTTTTTTCTCCCATCCTCTTACTTAAATATAACAATGGCTGTAATGTAGTGGTAATGGGGAAAGGACAACTTCCTATGAATCACAGATGGTTTTGCTGAGGTGAAATTGTGATGGATTATTAATGTTTCTAGAATCCAAAGATGAACTAATTCCTGAAGGCATTAATGAGGGCAAAATAGTATAATGATTGTAAAAGTTCATAACTAGTCCCATTATACCAATTCTCAGTTAGTGCTAACTACCAAACCCTCGAGTCTGCAATTAGTTTAACAGATATGTCATCCCTTGCTAGGTTTTCAGCCTTTCTTCCGTGTAATTTATAGCTTAGCTCTTTGCACAAGCTTCCAATTGAATGCATGAGAACTCTCTTTTCTTGACTTAACCTCATTTGTTTTCTTAATTCCCAGTATAGTAAGTTGTAGTTACCATGTAAACATACATTTTTAACAGTTATACAACATTTTGTTACTTACCATCTTGGTATGTAGAAACCTTGCATGCATAGATGTAATCTTAAGAGTACTAATTTTGGCAACTTTTGATGTTTTGGCATTACATTTACCATCCACAATTTCTTCATACCATCTTGACTGCAATTGTTTGATTAGCACTATGAGCAGGTATTTTCAGTTCATTTTTTACTGTTAGCTTTCTTTAGATATTTTATTGAAACATAGTCCTTTCCTTGAACTTAAAAAAAAAAAACACTCATCCTATGGAAGCAGTACATACTCATTTGCTGGGAGTTTGCAAATTATTTTGACACATCTTTATGGAGTACACTCATAATCGTGCAAGTCTGTTTTTCTTGGCCTTTCAATATTATGCATTGGTGCCAAAGTAAATCCTTTTGTGATTAATTCATTTTCTGTACAACATGTGATCTCTAATATTTATGGCATCAATATGCTGTAGATAAAGATTAACTATGTTTAAAGATGGAGTGGTCAAATTGCTCACATCAAAAGAGTAAAAGTAATGGATCTGAAGGGAAAAATACTTCTGAAGAGCAATTATGGCTGTAGTAGGCTTTATATTGCTTTCTGAAGAAGGAAAAAAGAGGAAAGCAATATATGAATCTATACAACATGCTGGTTTACTAATTAAATAGCCTTTGATAATCCATTTTGTGATCTGATGCTATTAAAGATTCAGACAAAAGCAGGTTTATACAAATAAGAACCCTCCAGGTGCATGCAAGAGACAGAGAGAAAGAGAAGAGCAAAAAACAAATCAATTTAAGATTGGTTTCTTAATTTCCCTTTTGTTATGTCTCTTTCACTTTATTTTTCTAGGTCTCACTGTCTGCAGCATACTGAGACAGAGTACCTGTTGTCTCCGACCTTCAAATTTTGGAACACAAGTCATAGCATATCATCCTTGATTAAATGTTGCCCAGTCTAGAATCGCTTGTATAATAGCCTGGGATCATCCACAATCTCCACGTGTGTTTATTCTGTCAATTTATTATTAGCAATGGAGAGCTTTACCTTACCCAGACACAGCTGCATGAATGTTTCTCTGACTATGACTTTTACTTTAAAACGAATAAATGGGTTTAGATAAAAAATATTTCAAGTACAATTACAAAATCTTTGCAGAAATGCACAGATTTGTCTTTCACAAAGCTTAGATTCCAAAGAGTACGACACAATTTCAAAACTGTGAAAATTTTGTTTCACAATATTTCATTAAACTTAACTAGTGAGAGCTAAAATAATTCATAGATAGCATATCTGAGCAAGCTTTTATAGGGCTAAATAATGTTGGCTAAAATGATACTTTCCATATCCCAATTCCTTAGTGGCTTGACCCCTAGTATTATCAAGAGTGACAATAGTCTAAAACCTTGAAACTTATAAGTTTTTCCTGCAGTGTGTTTCTGTTGTGTTCATTAAGCTATGCCCTCTCTTGGCAATCTTATAAATCCCTCTTAAAAACATATACTTAATAGTGAAAATCAAAGAACATGTCTAAGTAAACCCAGTTAACTGAGAAAGTATTCCTGTGCAGTATTTTAAATCAAGGGTTAATTGAAACCTATAACTCAAAACTATGTAGTCAGAACATCTACATGGAATTCTCCTGTACAACAAACTACCTCTCACCATTGAAGTGCTGACTTGTTGGAACATGGACTAATTCTTGGCTTGTCTTTTAAGGGCCTCAGTGCCAATAGCCTAGTAATTTCCTATGGTCCTATGATCCTATGATCCTATGATCATGCTATTCAGACAGTGCAAAGCATGGGAATGTGACAGTTATAAGGACCAGTCTATGTAAGTTATTTGAACCTGAATCATAAAAACTTTTTTATACTGAGCTGGAAGTAATAGCAATCAATACAATGTATTGATATTTCACTATGTTTTTGAACATGACCTGTCTTTGCAGCCAGGCAGGCTTTATGCATACATTATAAATAAAAACCTAGTTATCAAACCCAGAAGTTAATGGATAATCTAATGAATACCAATTCTAGTTTCTGACTTAACAACATAGATAAAATTGATCTGTTTAAGAGGAAAAAAGATGAAAGAATATGTTGATAAATACATTTAAGTCTCCCTCATGTCCTACTTGCAAGTTGTTTGACTCACAACAAGTCATTTAATTCAATAATGCTATTAAGATGAACCATAACATAATTTTTCCTAGTTTATCTGGTAAATAAATGAATAAAATATAATAAAGCAATTTTTTTCACACAGGACATTTTCACTTGAAAGTGAAAAGCATGGTCTTATGTAACCACAAAAGTAACCCAGTGAAAAGAAAAATAATATATAAAAAAGACAAAGTTTCTGCTAAACCTTCAGTCATGAAATCAAATAGAATATTGTATCAAGAAGCCTCTCCCTTACACCATGCCAACAATGACTGACGTGTTTAATGTTTTCACTACACTGAATGCTAATAGTAGTAAAGCGCCACAGTAGCAATATATTTCTAATTTGTAGAATAACCCTTATTAGTGCCATTTTGAGACATCAGTTTATATATCATCTGGACTGTTCATCAGGGACATAATTTATTGTGAGATATTGCTTCATATAAGTCTAGTGGGAAAAATAAAAATAAACACTTGCTTCACATTTTTATTAGCACAGTTATGAAAATAGGTACTATAGTTCTTAATATACAGGCACTTGTTTCTATCTATAAAGGACTTTCCTTGTTTACTTTTTTTCACAGCACAAACTAAATATATAGAATTGTTTATGCCTTTTTACCTAGTTTTCCTTTCTTTAGGAAAATAAACAGAGTAGAAGGTGTGATCATAGTACAAAGTTTAGTAAAGCTGAATGACAGAAATGTTATTTGACTGCAGGTTGCACGTACCAAAATAAATTCAACATATGATTTCTTCATTGAGGATCAGTGTATCAGAGACACTTAATGAAACAATGATTTGCCTGAAAAACAATAGAGAAAGCTAAGAAAAAAGTCAGAGCGATTTGTGGTAAGTGGGATGAAAAAAATGGCAATATACTCCAGTGAAGAATGCAACGGTGTATAAAAGTCACAGTAGTGAATATTTAGTAAGGGGCAGCCACTCTACAGAGTATCCAAAAACTAAACATCAGGATTAAAAGGTGATCTAAAATAGTATGGATTGCAGAAACTATATGTAACTGTTTTTTTTGGAAAACATGCAAACAAAAATTCTTTAACTTGAGCAGTTTTTTTTTTGATGACTGAAGTGTGTCACTTGTAACCTTGATATGAATCATTATTTAATGATATATATATATATATATATATATATATATATATATATATATATATATATATATTTTTTTTTTTTTTTTACATTCTTCCTTAATCGGTTTACTTTTTGAAGTGGTTAAAGGAATGGCTGAATCAGCAATATGACATATAGGGCAGGTGTACCTATGTAGCTTGATATTTTATACATAGTCTAGAAAATGTAGTTATTAATAAAACAGAATGTTTTAAAGAAAACAAAATGTAAATGGAACTTAGGAAGAAAAATATGGAAATAAGTAAAAGCAACATTATTTTGATTTACTAAAATGTTATCTTTAACTTATTCACTGAGGACAAAACACATTTGGAACACTAAAACATTAACATAAACAAATTATGCTCAGATATCCAACATATTTGCATCTTTGTTACTTAGCAGGAATTATACCTCCAGGGTTTACTATCTACATTCCATTTTACAGGATAAACTAGATGTGAACAGGGCTGTGTGATATTTCAGAAAGGTTACTGAAAATGTTTCTTCACCATAAAAGTGAAATAGCCTAAAACATCAGACACGAATCATGTTTCACAGACTAACATAAAATTTAGAGATTCTTCTTGTACACCTCAAATCATTGCCACAGGCACAAACATAACCATTCACACTATGTTCCTTTATATTTCAAACTGTAAATCAGCCATAACAAAGGGCCTGCTGTAGTAAATAAATGTCAAACTATTTTACAAGATATTTCATAAACAAAGACTCCTGAATTTTTTTCTTTGTCTCTTCAAGGCGATCATGCTTTTATCCTTGTCTTGAAACTTTAGAATATTGTAGCCCTGCTACATGGGTGATGCAATATATAAAAGTAACACGAGGTGTATGAGACAGAAAATGTTCCCTCAATGCTTGCATGACCCTACAAGCATGTTGGCTGCATTTCATTTATACTATGTATTTATCTTTGCCTATTTAATAATATCTGATTAAAAGTTTACCCCTGCTTGCCTGGTGGGACTTCTTGCATTGACTGCTTTCCAGTTAAGACATACTTCCTGATATCTTGCCACAGATTTCTGCTGGGGTGAAATTTCTAGAAAGAAAATGGGCTGCTGTTGAGAAAGGGTAAACATTTGTAAGATACCCCTGGAAATAACAGTTAGTTTGCATTTTTGTTTCCACTGCCTGCTAACTGTCAGACCCTATCTAGGTCAACTAATCCATCTGTTCCCTATTGATGCCATAAATAGGGGAAGAACAGACTGAGTAGGGATCATCACTGAAGCAACCGTTAAGGGATGTTTGCTTTTGTTTTGTTATAATCTGACTCCTGCACATATGTTCCTTATTACTCAAGTGTTGCCATGTAAAAGACCTTTGTGATGCATGCTATGCTTCCCTGCCATGCAATTAACTGGTCCTACCCATTTGTATACAGGCACCTATGTGCGATCCCCCGTATCCATCAGGAATTTTACCACAAAGGGTGTGCACATTCCCCTTCTCTCTCCCAAGTGACAAATAAGCAGGCATAAACCTTGTGCTTCTCTTCCCCCCATTCCAGCTCCAACACAAACCAGAGCCACCATTTGAACTCAGGTCATCTTGGGCATAGTCAGATCTTCTGTACAAAAAAGCTAGGTAGATCCTGGATATGACAGTCCTTGAATACTTGCATGGTGTGCTAACCATCCAACACTAACAGATGGGGAAACTGCCGACACCCAGTTGCTTCTAACATCCGACTGCTTAACAAAGAGCTGACTCTCACTCCCTTGCTAGAGGCTCACAATAGCGTTGGATGTTTTGCTGATTCTTGGTATATCTGGGTTAATAGTCATTTTAGAAGTTGTTACCACTGAGATCCTTTCTAGAACCTTTACTGTTTTACTGCTGCTGGACAGACTTAAACCAGATCTGACACAGGTTTTACTAAGTTTATAACAGCATAGGTTGGGGAGCATCAAACTTGACTATAACAGCTATGAGTGCTTATCCAATGATCTTGTTTTTGTAATTCATTTGTACAACTTGGGTAGAAAACTAGGTTCCATCAAAATGGGCATTAACAGCCCTGCCCTTAGTATTTTCAGCAAAATCGCTAAGGTGAAGCAAGACAACTCAGCAGAGAGCATGTATTTTGCTTGCTGCCTTTGTCTAACTGTCCGTGGTTATATGAGTGAACTTAGGTGGAAGATAGCCACAGGAGTTAAAGGTCCAGATTTCAGTTTGTTCTTTAAATCCCCATTTTGGAACTTTCTAAATGACAAGTTGGTTTTGTCACATAGCTCTCCCTGAAAGTATAGCATAGGATCATATAGTTTGCCACCATCAAGAAAAATGTGGAGGAAGCATAAATTTGCTTCCTTAATCTGTCCAGTACTAAGGATTCCTTATTCTGCTGATGATCGGTCAGTCTCAGAGTTGATAGGAACCAAGATTAAAGCAGTGGCAACTAAAATAAAGTCCACCTCAGGGGTCTGTGTCCAACATGTCTACTCCTTAGAAGGCTAGAAGATTTTGTCATACCTCTTTGTTAACCGAGTCATCATATTAGCCTTCTCCCATACAATCTGGTTCACAAACTATATGGCTTCATTAGTTGGTGTAATCACCAAAGAAGAAGACTTTAGAATACCAAATGTTCTCCTGAAGGATAGTGTCTTGACAGCAAGGGGATATTTCGGGAGCCATCCCAGCTTTAAAAGTATCAACTCAAGGATATCCTTCTTCATGGGGCCATCCGATATGCATGGGGGAGCTTAGCTCCTTGTCTTCTTCTATATCCATAATGGGAGAGACACCTGCTGGAGAGTAAGAGAAAAAGGGCTATTTAAAAAGAATTTGCAGCTGTAGTTTGATATGCAACAAGTCTAATAAAAATAATTCACAGTCATATTTAGATATGCTGCTAGTACACATAACTCCATATGAATTGCAGAAGGAGTCAGTTCTGGGCACATTGCAGATGTTGCAAAGAGCACCTTATCTAACAACAAAGATTGAAACAATATTAATGTCATGAAGTTTACTCATACTCTGACTTAGAAATGGGGACCATTCCCCATCAAGGTTTTACAAACCAAAAATGCTTGGAGAAGTTAAACTGAGAGTGAATATACCTCTTGTTGCAACTAGCCTACTTTCTAAGCCCAACAGGAATAGTTCTGAAGAGCAGGGCAACTAGGATGGTACATACAAAATTACAGTATTCCTGGAAAAAGACCACAATTTCCTTTGTCCTAAACAGCAAAGGGTAGGGTATGGATGACAAAGATGGCGGGCATATGTTGTTCTGGGAATGAGCCAAGGTGGGTGCTATTGTCAAAGATGCAAATCCAGGGAAGACTGCATTTTGAGTAGTGGGAAAGACACTGGCAACATACATGTTCTGAGGTGCTCTAACCTAAATTATTTATGCTGAAACCAGTAAGGGTGAAAGAGAGGATCAAAAGAATTGACTCCAGTCCAGAACCCAAAGTATCAATTTCTACTTCCAAGCTGACAAACCAAACAACTTCAAAATTGTTGTCATTTGCATTGGAACTGAGTGTCTGAAGGTTGACCCCAGTTTCATGGAATGATCAGCCCTGTAGCAAATGAGATGGACCTGAATCACAAAACACCAGCCTTAAGCTGCAACACCAAAGCCCCACCCCACTCAAGCTCAATTTGTCAACAAAAAAAGTCTGATATCAATGGCATGGTCAGTGTCCCGAAAGATGAGAATGGACACTACATCTGTGAAGTCAAAGACGCAGTTTGTTCTGATGCATCAATAGACTTTGCCATCCTGACAAAGGTAGGTCAGTCAAAGATATCATTAGAGCCAGTGCCTGAATGGGCCCTAATGAGGAGATCCCTTGACAATATACAGAAAATTTGAGCAGTAAATGTACTCAGCTCATCCCAATGTTAGCAAGGGGTGAGGTCTGGACCACATATGGGACCACATATGCTACCTACTCAATAAAGTCTGCCACATCTTTTTTGTAATTTAATTCAACAAAATTGGATTTATATAAATGGATGTATTAGTAGGAGGTAACTTAAGGTTAGAAATAACAGATAACACACACTGCCTAAGCAGGGACAGAGGACTCCTTTAAAACACTTGGAACATAGGAGTAGCACCAGTGCTGATGTCTTCACAATCCTGAGATTCTTGTAATGTTTTGTGGGAAAGAGATACATCTCCCCCTTTTCTGGGAGAAAAATCGTGATCAGATACCAAGGGAGAAATGCTTGTGGAGAAATACAAGATAACCTGAATTGGAACAGACACATTTAACCTTTACAGATCTAGCCTTTTGCACATATCCTTAATGGTTGATAGCTTGAAACCAGCACAGATGTCACATTCATCTTGAAAATGGGCTCCACCTACACATTTGACACACCTTGAATGTTTATTAATTTACAGTTATAGTTTTTAAAGTAATTCCTTTATTTTTCATATCAAGATAATAATCAGACCAATAAGCAAGAGCCTAACTATTCACTCACAGCAATTCTGATCATTAAAAAAACACTGGACAAAAAAAATTCTATACCAAGTGCCAAAATAATTGCACAAAATATTTCCAGTAATCACCACTGAAATAAGAACTGCATATTTCTTCCAAGCTGGCATTTTTAAGTGCCTTTTTTTAGCTAGCTGGAGATAAATAAACTTCCCTTTCTAGGCAAAAGTAGATATCTAAGCACTGTATCTGACATCAATGACTTAATAACTCATGACAAAGGGCTTCTTCCATCCTGTAAGCTTGACTAATTGGAAAATGTATGTTGATCATTAAAGGATATTTCATCATGTCTGTGATCCAGTGTTTTGCGTAATAATCACAATAAAGTGTATGTCAAAAGAATTAGCCAGACTAAAGACAAACAGATGTAACACCCTGCTGACTAAAAAGAAACTATGCAGCTATGAGTTCTGGTTGATAGAATAGTAAAATAGCGCAAGGCCTGGATGGGGAGAGGAAGTACTGGAACAGGCTGGATTCATAGGTATAAAAAAGTAACACACTGACCTAAAGCCAGCAAAAAAGGAAAATAAAATGAGCCTATACAAGTGGCATATAGGGATAAAGCCCTGACTAAAGAAATGCAGCCTGAGTTCAAATACTAGCTTTGGGACTTGATAGTGCAGGCAGGAAGGATAAGTGTGTCCATCTAGGAGGTGTGGGAGGTGTAGATTTACAGGTTAAATTTGCATGTTGAGACCCTTGATGGAGGACAGAAAAACAACAACATATAGTGTCATCTGGGGGGGGGGGGTGACCAGAACATTTTATCTACATCAAACCCCTTGTTGAAGTGACTGGCCAGGCAGTGCTGATACTCCTTACATTTCAAATGTTTGAGGTGATGATGTCAAGCACAAGGAGTCGGGAATTAAAGAAATAATACACCCACCAGCACTGTGACCCTGCATGATTTGTCTTGGTCTCCTTTCCATCCTAAGACATCTATGTGGGACAAGTTTTGGAAGCAAAATAAGGTTTAGTAGATCCAGCGGACAAAGATATGTCATTGGAGCAGTTGTTGGTCTGCAGTTGGAAACAAAAATGGGCCATAAAAGAGAAATAAAAGGCATAAAGTATATTGTGATGAAAAAAAGTCAAGTAAACTGAAAAACAAAAATCTGATGAAAAGACAGAAACTAAAGTAAAATACTTTCAGAAGAGTAGCTTGAAGCCATTTAGAGATTTAGAAATGTGACCAAGTTTTACCAATGGCGAAAGGGATCTGGGGAAGAGTTCTAAACTACACAGCATTGTAAGATTGATCCCAGATTGCAAAGAATTGCAGGAAGTGGGAGGGCCTTGGTAGCTTGGAAAACTTTTAGGTGATGGGATAACTAAATGATCCTAGTTTTATTCCTGATGATGATGGAAATGAAGCTGTCACTATCAGATTTGATTCATTTAAGGAGGAATTCTAACATGTGGAAGATTAGGAACTGCATTGTTTGACTTCTAGGGTTCTGACAGAATCTGTGCAGTTACTGGTCAATCTATTACCCAGCCAGCTTGACACAGACATTTGGATTAAGGTATATGTTTTGGAGCCAAGCACACATGTTCCGTTGTTCAATGACACTTTCAGGAAAGGACTATGGACTTTTGGAGAAGTAAGATTGTCTTGCATAACTAAGATGATTTTGAATAAATATTTAAAAGAGCAGTGGTGACGTTCATTAAGTTGGAACTGTTAAAGATGCAAACAACATGGTATTAGGGACTGAGGTCAAATCTAGTAAAATGAAGACTTCAGGAATTCTGGTGAAGAGAAGAAAACATATGTGGCAAATATGGAGCCTAAGCAGTTAATATTGTACCTCTCAACAGCTTAAACTAGTTGTAAACAACATTCAGAATAAAAAAAAAAGTGTTTGATTCAGGATATCAGCTTTCTAAATGGAGACAATGAGTTGAAGTGTTCTGTCATGCTTTCTTGACGTATCTATTATACCACTGTATGCCTGTATTAAATGGCGATCTGTATCCTCATTATATCAGCAGTTTTATTTTTATTTTTTTTATTTTTGGTGTAACAAAAAAAGCTTTGAAAAATGCATTTTTCCTATGCGGATGATGCTGAGATGAAACATTGATCTTTAACCTTAGTGACATCAACTGACATGAAAACATGAGGGGTATCCTTAAACTTTAATGGACGCACGTTGTATATACGCAAAGAGGCCTACATTAAAGTCTATGGACAGCCACCTCACATGATGTCAGACAGGGATTCACCAAATTTATTTGAGCAATGGTTTTAAGAAAAAGATTATGAAACTTTTTTATTAAAAAAATGTCTCAAATAAATGCAAATATATTTGTGCAAACTGCTCTGTGACATTTAACTCACCAGGTGCCAGCGTTCTGTCCTGTATTGTGACAAAATACTTTAAGATCTTTGGTGTCTGTAATGAATCAGAATTCAATGTACTACAGACCACCCTGCTTCAGTATGCCAGCATCATGGCATTGTAGTGACTTATTTCTCTCTTTCTTTCTTTCATTCTTTCTTGGGATGTGAGCATCTAAGAAGCTTGTGTCATGGCCATGTATGCTACTGAATTTATTGAAAATGTGTAGGCTGACTTTATAATTTAATGTAGTTGACAATGCAGCAGCAGAAATAGTTTCACTATGTGCTCCATGTAGTTAGTCACCTGAGCTTTCACCACAAAAGAATGACAAAACAAACTTGTACTGTATAAACGTAAGATCACCAAGTATTCAGGACACATACACTTAAGCTTGTGGCAATACAAGGGAATTTCACATCAAAAATAAGCATTTTTTGCATGGATCTAGGTTCTTTGCTAAATCATTCTCCTTCCGAGGTCTATGCAGTTCAGAGAAGGACAGACTATCGACAAGCAGTATAGAAACTTCTACTATTCATTTGGAATGGCAAGGTATGTAGCTTAGCATTTTATAACTCCTGTTTTAAATAACAGTAATCATACACAGCTTGTGTTTGCTGCCTGCTCTTTTTGCTTAGTATTTTATTATTATTATTATTATTATTATTATTATTATTATTATTATTATTATTATTATTATTATTTAGTCCTTTTAGAGTGTGTTTAACAGAAATGTCCTGGAGATCTGACTTCAAATTGTGGTACTTATGGGAAGACAAACTCAAAAGACATATTTTAATAGTGGTCACAGAAGACATCTGTCCTGGAGTCAGTGTTGTTTGACTTATTCGACTAACATTACATGCAGATAGATGCAGTTGTATACCCAGGTATGTGTTGATGGCATCACCATAGCAACTAGGCTGTGGAAGAGAAAGTACTTGGGATGACACAACTGGCATTTGATACTTACTACTAACAATATAAGGTGAGGATTCAAAGTAATTCTCTGAACGCTGATGTATAACAAATGGCAATACATGAATAGAGTAGAGAACAGATAACATTGATTATAACAATAACAAAAAAGAACTTCAAGTCTATTCTTATGCTAATTTTAAACCTGCATTTCTATTTTTAGTGCCTAAAATCAATTGTCCAGTGATATCAATGTAAATCCCGTTACTTTTAATGATCAGAATATCACAGTTCTGACATGCTATCAGGAGCAACATTTAATGTTT
>NC_056746.1:1203265279-1203310279 GCF_019279795.1 Protopterus annectens | reverse complement strand
ACAGTAAACAGTATTCATGCTTATCCACTACACAGCTGCAGGGCATTCTCTAGCTAATAATTCTGATTCATTCTACCCACCGTCCTCAGACAGTGTACCCACAGCTGTGTACACATGAAAAGTTCACACTCACTCCATTTGTGTGCTTAGATGTAAAATGATATGCTGTTGTGATATGGATTTAGAATCCCTGGCTGGTGGCGTGTACCCTTTATGTTGATATGCAGAGGGATACCCACATTATATAACTGCAGCTGTTGTACAAGCCAGCCTTGGAGAAACTCTGCAAAAAATTAATGAGTAACTTCCAAAGGGAAAACATTAGAAGTTGTTCAGCTGCTAACATTTCAGCATCTATTGTAAAATTGCTTAAGCAAATAGTTAAGGAAATTTCAACATTCCTCTAAGGAAAGAGAAAAAGACTGAGCAAGTTTTTTTTAAGCCCTTTGTGCTATGTCTTTATGAACTAAAAGTACTGTGTGGTACTAACAATAAACTTGTTACTTACCTTCATTTATCTGTGTCTGTTCACAGGTTAAGCAACATGATCCCTGGCCGTGCCCTGTTTGGTACATCTAAAAGTATGATTTTATTATTCAATTTGTTACCAGAAACAATCAGAAACATTTATAAATACTATGCCTGCACCATGTGGAGGGTGTTAAATTCTGAATTATACAATGCCTCCTCTAAAACGTGCACGCTGATTGGCCAGCCCAACCAGCGTGCCCGTTGTAAATCCCTCAATATACTAATGGAAAAAGGTCCGGTCGGCCGGACTTTTTCCGTTAGTATAAAACACTGTCTCGCTATGTTAAAAGAGTTTAACATAGCGTCACAGGTTTAAAAAAAGCAACGCAGATCTCCGTTGCTTTTTTTAAAGCTGTCTCGCTATGTTAAACTCCTTTAACATAGCGACACAGCGTGTAAAAATCAACGGAGATCTTGCGATCTCCGTTGCTTTTTTTTTTAACCTGTCTCGCTATGTTAAACCCATTTAACATAGCAAGACAGTAAAAAGCAACAGAGATCTTGCGTTCTCCGTTGCTTTTGCCCACAGCTCTGATGTACTGTGTAGGCATGCGCAGTACATCAGAACTGCCGCGGAACACCAGACAGCTGCAGAAGGGCAGCAAAGAGGCATTATACAATGCCATTATTTAAGAAAAGTAATTATTTCTTTTCTTAAATAATGTCATTGTATAATAGCAATAACCCACTTCTGGGTGTGAGTAATGCTGGATTTACCCACGGTTGTCTTTGTTTGGTCCCTCGGGCTTCGCCCTCGGGACCAAACCACTCCAACCATGGGTAAATCCAGCATTACCCACACCCAGGCGTGGGTTATTGCTATAATTACTATCTTCCACTGTAAATTAACACTGTATGTTTTTTTTAAAAAAATCAAAGGATGAGAAAAGAGAGAGAGAATATTCCAAAAAATAAAATTAAATACGTTATACTGCTGGAGATACTATGCACTGGATTCCAAAAAAATATTGCAGTACTATAATAACTATACTAATTAAAGAAGTACACTGGATTTAATAATGAAGAAATAACTCGGTAATGACTCGCTGTCAGCGAGCGTGAGTTATCATCAGGGGTGGGTGTGGGCGAACACTCCCTATTTAAGGGAGTGCTTCTGTTCTTGCCTGCCAGAATCCGTCAGCAGGCATGTTGAATGGATGATGATGGACCCAACTGGCGACAACCGCACAGGTGGGAGGCTTTAGGTTATGGCGAGCACTTATCGGATGTTTTTTAGTTGTCTGTTACGGTGCTGGTATTGCTCTTCACCTTCTTATGTATTTTTAATATATTAAAAAAAAATGAATGAATGAGCAGACCACATCACGAGTCATGTACGGCTGCAGGGGGGGTGGGGCTATTTTATAGTTTAAAGTTTAAGCTATTTAGGGATAAATAACAATGAATGATATGGGATGATGTTTTTGGAGTCAATACCTGAATTTATAAAGAGTAGCATAAACTTACAAAAGAATATTGTCTGATTATGCTTGTGTCATTAGACATTTTGATAGACAACTGTTAGAATTTGCATCCAAGTACTGATGCATTTTTGACAGACTTGAACTTTTTTCTAAAAGGTCAAAGAAGATCCAGCTTGCTACATAATGAAGTAGGGTGCTTCATGGTATGAGTTTTGTTGTCATCTGCTAATAAAGTAACTTTGTTTCCTTGCAGTTTTTTGTCTTTAATGAGCAGAATGCATTGCAAGTCATGCAGGGTGGCCATGGGGTTATTTTATAGTTTAGATTTTTTAAGTTATTTAAAGAAAAATAATGACAAATAATATATATTAAAAAAATAAATATATATTTATATAAATAATAAATTCTAATGCGGTAATATATTATATACAGTTAATTAACAAATAAAAAAAAATGTTTGTGCGTGGTGGCCATGGGCAGTAGAAGTGAAACTTCTATATTCAAGGACTGCAAGTGCTACCAACAAGCAGCATGGAATTATTTAAACCAGACAATGCTTACTGGCTATGGTTGAGATAGGTCCGCTAGGGTTCAGATCACTGTCTCATTAAGTTTGTAAATGAAAATAAAGAAGATTCTTTTCTCTAAGCATGTTGTGTACAGATTTCTGTTATCGGTGCTATACAGTACTAGCTACCTTTTCAAGCGAGACCCAAGCAGGTATTCATACCGATCAGTAGAAATTTGACCAGAGCACAAGAGAGCTTCTTCTACTCCTTTTGATAATGTTGTTTTTTACATACACCAGTGCAAAATGAGTAACCATCATCTCAGACAATGGAGCTCCATATGAAGGATAACACACTCAGGAATGCCGCACTACAGTGTCAATGCTTGAAAATTATCAGATCTGCTTATCTGGGGAACAGAACCCACACTATTCTGAACTTCCAGCACCAAAGGCAAGTGTATAGCATGCTGGATAACTGATACTGCAATTAAATTGATTTAATTAATTGAGTATCTGGAAAATGATCCATGCAATATTTGTGAATTTTGAACCTGCTGTCCAACAGCCAGTTACACCTTGTTAGGTGGGAGCATTTCCAGTTTTTACATAAAATGATAACATCTAGTAAGATTTTGATGCAAATTGCATTCTTGGTGTCATATTGAAACTATAAAGTAGTTGCTTATTGGAGAACCTTGAACAATTCCATATATCTGCTACGTTATAAACAGAAGCTTCACACGTTCTGACATATTTGCATCATGTGAGACTGAAAGTTGTTCATCCAAAAAGTGATATTTCAATATGCAGTGTCCTACTTTGGCCATAGGAAAGTAGGTTACCTTTCCTCACCGAGTCATGGTTTGGCAACAGTCGGACATTGAGCAGCCCCACCATTGGGTGGAGTCTCAATTCTGTTCCACTTTTCATTTCACTCCAAACTTGCACTACCCTAAATAAGTTTCACTTCAAAACTTAGTCATAATTAGTTTTTGCCCCCCCCCCCCCTAGCCCTCAACCAATCAGGTATAAGTTTCAAGGGTCAAATCCAGAAATAATCTGGGACACTTTTAAAATATTAGCACTATTAACTTGAGACACTAACAGAATGAGAGGATATGAATTAATATACATTTTCGGAACTAAAAGAAGTCTACAACTCTAATTACTATCATTATTTACAATTCATCACCTTTTCTCCAACAGTTACCCTTTTAAAGCAGGATTAAGAGGGATAGACCTAAAATTTAAGTTGAAATCAGGGACAGCTGGGAGGTATGCCTACCACCCATCCCCACCTATTCTAACTCCAACGTTGCACCATCTCGATGAATAGAGAAGTCTCTCAAAATGAGTGATTGAGTGTCAGCACACACATAGAAACCAGACAGGCTATGAATTAATATGGAAAACAGCTGTCAGTGTTAAGCCTTTTTGATTGTGTTACTGAAGCAAGAGCAATTTCACCTAGAGCAGTTACTTTTTGATTCCATCAGAAAAGTAGACCCAGTCCGAAATAAAGTGAGAACAAGCCACGTGATTTAAGTCAATGGACATGCTATCAAATATCAAACCTTTTCTGACAGGAGTTGGACGAACGTAATAACCATTCTGTTTTAGAATTATGAAGCAAACAGACATCGGGGACTTATATGTGTTTCTCAACATTAGCAGCACGAGTGTCTGGATAACAAAAAAGAAATATAGAGGTAATTTTGGATGTCCTTTACAAGTGGAGAATCTGAAAACAGATTAAAAGACAATAACCTAGAATGACAGAGCTGGAAGTTAGGCTTGGGCATCAGGAGAAAAATAAAATGACATGATGCTCTAGAATGTGAAGGTAAACATTAACAACAATATGTAACATAGAAACAATTTATAATAGTGATTCCTTAGCTATTTCTTAGTAAAAAGCCTGTATGTTTGAACAAAATAAATTTATACTATGACTACAAAATTTTCTAAAGATTGACAATCAATACACAATGATGAACAATAAACAAGAATTCAGGCTTAACCACAGGAGGTTTTGGATTCTCATGGTTCTAGGCAATTGTCCAGCAAACAATCAAACACACAACTGTGTGTTTTAAGTCTGCATGCTCATCGTTGGGCCACAAGTTATTTCACAGAAGCTGTTCTCTGTTAAGCTTTTCTTGAAATTTTAATATGCATAATTGTTGGATCTTCTATTATCTCAATTTTAACAGAAAAAAAGTGTGCGTGTGTGCATGTATGTGTGCGTGTGTGTGTGTGTGTGTGTGTGCGCGCGCGCGCGCATCATGGTTTGGCAACAGTCGGGCACCTAGCCTGCATAGGGCATCCAAGAAGGTTGTGGGTTCAGAGGGGGAGGTCCTACCTCATTCAGATGAGTGTATCTCCCAATTCTTGTCCCCTATGGCTACCCTCTGATTTACATCTTCTAAATCACCTGGCTCTCATATCACAACATATGTTCCCATCAAGGTCAAAGGCAAGATTATAAAAAGGGAGTTTGTTGATTTCTTGACTCTAGTGGACAATGAGGATATAAAACACATACAGGACGCTGATAACATGTCTAACATGGACTTAATAGTAGCCTTAGCTGCCATCGGGAAAAAGGCGTCAGTAACTGGGATACTTGGTCTTTGGATTTTATGGCTTTTATGGGCATAATCATTGAGAAGAACCCCACCCAAGCACTGCCTTTTTTAGCTTATTTTGTAGCCATAAGGGAAGCCCACCCTGTGAAAGTGGGTTCTTTGTGGTGGAATTATGATCAGTGCTTCAAGAAGTTGAATGCCTTCAACAGTTCCCTCAGGTGGGAGTCAAGGCATCCTGACATATGGCTCAGTGCCATGATGGGTAAGGAGGCAGCTATGGGTTTTGATGGGTGAGGCTGTTAATCAAAAATATGCAATGTTTTGTTGTTTGGCATGCAATCAAGGCAAATGTGTCTGGGCCACTTGCAAATATAGCCATTTGTGTTCAGGATGTGGGAAGGGTCATCCTGCTTTTAGGTGTTGAAGCTTATTGCCTAGGGACAAGTTGATTTTTTCTACTTCTCAGACAAAGAGAGATTGGTAGGGGGCTCAACACTTCCTTGCATGCCAGACCACATTTTCATGGACACAGCTGGTCTTTGGTAGGGAACTCAAATTCTCCATAGTGAACTTATTTCACCATTTGTCTAGATAGGTTATCCTGTTTACTGTCAGATTACATGGATCAAAGGGTGGTAGCCACCCCTAAAAAAGGCTTTTCTAAAGTTTTCCTATCCACTCCATAGCCCTGTTAGATTCATTCATCAAATGAGGCAAACACATTACTGCTAGGCTGAGAGAGAAAGAGCAATGACCTGGCAGAATACTTGGCCCCTTTCATCCCCTCCATGGGTTTTGTTTAAAAAATTTCCCCTATCAGCCTGGTTCCCAAGAAACAAGAGGGTGAGTTTAGATTTATTCATCACTTGTCTCACCAATCAGGGGGTTCAGCCAATGATTTTATTGACATTAGGCTGACCAAAGTGCACTTCTCTTCTTTGGATCAGGCAGTAGATGTCATCATGGGCTATACTGACCCCTGGCTCTGTAAAATGGATATCTAATCTGCTTTCTGCCTTCTTCCTGTCAGATGAAGATTGGCATTATTTAGGATTTCAGTTCAATGGGGAAATATTTTGACACTGCAATGCCAATGGGGTGTGCTGTAGCTTGTGAAACATTCAAACTATTTAGCATGGCTTTACATTTGTGTTGGCAAAAATAAGCCCCCTGCCAGTCTAGTGAATTTTTTGATAGTGGGGGAGGGTCAGCATGGTGCTTTGGAAGGTATGTTCATTTTCAAGCAGTTGTGCACTAAGTTTGGGTTACCCTTGGCTGATGACAAGTCAGAAAAACCAAGTCATGTCCTGAATTTTTTGGAGTTAGAAGTTGACACCACTGATAACTCCTTCAAGCTTCCGCTGCCCAAACTTCAACAAGTTCATCAGTTACCTTGGAGATATTTAGGTTTCAGCAAAGTTCAAGTAGGAGACATTATGCAGTTACATGGTTTTCTGAACTTTGCCTGTAGGGCAGTTTCTCCAGGCAGAACCTTTTTACAGTCCATATCTGAATTGCTGAAAGGTAACATGCCCAAGCACCACCTGGTCCGGCTGACTAGATGGGTTATGGATGACTTTTGGTTATGGCTCACATTCATGAGCTAGTTCAATGAAGATTCTTTTTGGCAGTCCCCCTGGATCACTGCCACCAACATTGAGCTATTCACTGATGTGAATGGGGTGTGTCAGGTTTGGGGGCTATTTCATGGGAAGCTGGTTGACTAAATAGTGGCTGCAAAGCTGGTCTATTGCAGGGAACAAAGGACATTGCGTTTTTAGAATTTTTTCCCATTTGGGTGGAAGTGTTAGTATGGAAGGATAGATTATATGACAAGAGGATCATCTTTCACTCAGATAATATTGCAGTGGTTCATGCTCTCAAAAAACTGTCTTCTATGTCTAGGTGGGTCCACTCGGTTATAAAGCTTTTACTTTTGTTCAGTCTAGAGATTAATTTGTCATTTTTGTATTTTCATATCCCTGGGCATCTTAATCCTATAGCTGGCAGTATCTTCTGGTTTCAGTTTGCCAGGTTTTGACTACTGGCTACGCATTATGATCCAAAGGGTTCCCAGTCTATGCTGGAGTCTGGCTAATTGGAGAAAACTAACATTACTGGTTTTGGCAAATTCATGGGCTAGCAACATCCAGAAAGCTTATTTTTCTTCCCTCCATGTTTTCAAGGCATTTTAAAGGTCTTTGATCCCTGGTTCCAGGCCATGGCGAGTACAGTTGTTGCTGCAATTTTTAGTGGTCATGTCCACCACTGTGGATTCATTTAAGACTCTCAGAGTATACTTTGCAGTTTTGGGATGGTTGGAGCATTTTATGGGCTTCCAGGCTGTGTCAGGACACTGGGTTATGAGGAGCAAACTTAAAGGCCTAGAGAATATGTGGAGACCTTCCTTAGGTTAAAGAAAATCTATTGGGAGACAACCCCTTCCCCTTGTTATTTGAGGTCTTTGTAGGACCATGGTTGAATTTCACTTGTTTGTCTCTATAGCTGCTTTGTTCACATCTTTGTATGTGGATGCTTTCCATGCCAATGAACTATGTGGGTGCTTTCCAGGCCAGCGAGCTTCCCCTTTACCTTTGTTGGGAGGATCTTTTCATCCACAAGGAGCTTCTTATGATTTGGTTAAATAAATCCAAGACTGATCAAGTTGGTAAAGGACAGCAGGTATGTTTGGACAAGACCAGTGGGATAGTCACTTGCCCCATGCATTGGGTCAGTTTGCTGTTTAATATTACTCCCTCAGAGAAAAAGTCAGGCTTTGTTTTTACATGGCTCTCAGGCACACCTTTTAAACTATTAGAAATTAATGCATTTCTTAGACAGGCCTTGACAAGGAAAAGAATTCACCCACAAGGTTACTCCTCACATTCATTTTGGATAGATCGTACCTCAGACTTGGCCATGGAAGAGCACTCTGTGCAGGTCTTTAAGAGAACAGGAAGGTAGGTCTCTGATGCCTTTTTCTCATACATCAGGCATTAATTATTATTTCCCCTGCAGGGAAGGAGGTAATTTGGCTTTTGGGCCATTCTTTTATTTAGAGAGCAATAATTCGAGCCTTGACACACCCAGCTCATCACTTAAGTTCCTTTGATAGTAACCGGTGGGCAGTTCATTCTTTTGGTTTCCCTGGTCTTAGTTGGTTTCAATTTTGAGAAATCTGGTGTAAGATTATCATGGAAGAAGCCCTTCCCAGCATTGTGATAATTCTCCTTGAGGAAAATGATCTAGGCGAAGCCCCTAAGAAGATGCTATTGGCCAGAATTTTATCTTATATGGACCACTTGCGGCAGTTACATCCAAAAGTATTTTGCTTCTGGTTTTTCATCATTCACAGACTGTACTGGAAGGGTGCTAGAAGGTTTAGTGCCATTGAAAGAGACAGGTGTTTTATCAACCAGAGTCAAGCAGGCTGCTAGGCAAATTGCTTCCCAGGAGATTGAGCACAGTGATACTGACAGACTGGAGTCCAGTTTCTATGACTTGGACAATGTTCATTTGAATAACATGGGCTTTGATTTGTTAATTTGGATATGGTTGTTGCTATTTGAAAATTTCTCAAAATTTAAATAGTTTTCTTTCATAACCCAAAATTTATTTGTGAGGCCGTTGTCATGCAGAGTCAGGCAGCAGTCTTATGGCTTCAACCCCCTTGTGTTTTCCACTTTTCTTGTTCTGTTGCTCAGCTCTCCTCAAGTTGGACCCAGATTTGACTGGTGGTCACATCAAGAGGTATGAGGCTTGTAAGTATGAGTTAAATGGGTTTGCCACCAGGTCTGAGGTGGCTAGAAATATGCACTTGGTTTTATGCGAAGTGGCAGCTGTTATAACAGGCGGGTTTACCCCAACCGGCTTGAGGTGATGGTTTGATGGTATTTGTTGATACGTTGCATATGAATTATTATGTCATCACTATTGGTTATCTTTGAATGTTATATAATAAAAGGTTGCAAAGTCAGTCTGGTGTGTTTTATAACTCAGGTGAGGGGACAATGACTTTTGCAACTGTATCAGTTTAACTTGCACCAGACAAGCTCTCATGTTTCCAGGTAGATGTACCAAGTAGTTGTCGGACAGATTATCTGCGGCATGGAGAAAAGAAACACTTTCAAATGCCTTATCACATCTGGCATATCCCTTTAATTACTCCAAAATATGAAGCAGTCTTGTTTATTATCTTTTGACATCTCACATTATATCTTTCTGGATAATTTAGGACATACATGGTTTGTACTCATGTTAGGGGTATAAATTAAGAAAACTATGGTCGTTATTATTTTAGCAATATACACCATTCACTGTTATTGTTCTTCGGTGGATCCCTATATAACACTAGCCATCAACTGCATCAGAAAATAAATATGTACATTAAAAAGAAATTGCTTAGGGCATCCTGATTGTCTGCAGTGAGGGTATATTTGGGTGTGTGCCTGCAGGAAGAGTGGGGGTAACAGTATCATTTCTTTTTACCCTTAGTTGATCGTCTATGTCAATCAATGCATCTTTATCCTGAGTGTCTACAAACTTTAGAACTTGTTTAATATATATATATATATATATATATGGGATTCAGACACATGCTCAACTAGCATATGTCCGAATCACAAAAATTAAAAAACTTAAAATCTAAAAGCGCTTCCGTGTATGCGTGCCTGTTTCGTAGATTGGACTACAGTGCGGGTAAGGGAAAATTCCCTTTTTCCCACTGTAGTGCAATCTTGGAGTGAGAATATTAAAGTAGGGGGGTGTGGGGTGCCGGGGGGGGGGTGAAGCCCCCCTGCAGAAACGTAGATTTTTTTTTTTAACTACACATACACGGAAGCGCTTTTCGATGTTAAGCACTTTCGTGTATGTGTGTTTGATGTTTTGTGATTTGGACACATGCTAGTTGAGCAAGTGTCCTAGACCCATATATACATATATATATATATATATATATATATATATATATATATATATATATATATATATATATATATATATACACATATATATATACATATATATATATATATATATATATGTATAGAACAGCAGTCAAAGAGCTCAAACACATTTAACTTCTAGTAGTCTAACCCTCCACATATCTGTACCAACTATGGCAATGACCTTTTAATTACATTTGCAAATGTGACAAAAATTCTTCACTGAAAGCGGTCAAAAGATTTTTTATGTGCTAATTGTAGGCTACTTGACTCTTTCTTTATTGTAAGAAATTTGACAATAATAATGAATGCATTCTTTTTAAGTATACAAAATTCTGCTTTAAGGTAGCCACTTCAGAAATAGAGAATGCACCATTTAAAAACATTAGTATGTACTATTAGGATATATATTATAGTATGTACTATTAGGATATATATTATAGTATGTACTATTAGGATATATATTATAGTATGTACTATTAGGATATATATTATAGTATGTACTATTAGGATATATATTATAGTATGTACTATTAGGATATATATTATAGTATGTACTATTAGGATATATATTATAGTATGTACTATTAGGATATATATTATAGTATGTACTATTACTATTACAGCATTGGTGGTGCAGCAGTTAGCGTTGTCACCACACAGCAAGAGGTTCTCCTGTTCAATTCTTGGCTGGAGTGCCTTCTGTGTGGAGTCTGCATGTCCTCCCCGCGGTTGAGTGGTATTACAGACATGCAGGTAGGTGCGAGCGTGAATGGGCGTACCTTCTTTGAAGGCTGGGTGTCAGGCTGGCAACTCGGCACTGTAAAAATCCACTGCCAGTCATGAGCAGACCGGAGTTCTGCTGTGGCGACCCCTAACTGTCGTTATGTACCATTAGGAAACTGTCTCTTGCTAACTTCTTTCTTCCATATGTTTTTTTTTTTTTTCCAGTGAGATGATCAGAGATAGTGTTTTACCAAGAGCTAGAGGAAGTTAAAGTTGGCTCTCTTTGCTTCCAGTACAGATTGACTAATTTTCTTTAATGAATATAGTTACAGCACTAAGAATACGACATTGGATGTGAACAAGCAAACCCCCAATCTAGTACCATCTCCCTTAAATATACAGTCTCTGACTGACAGACATTCTCATCACACAGACTACTGCTGATTGTGCAATTAAAACTAACGCAACTGATCGTGTCTAAGAATATGAAATTAGATGCACACAACAAACCCCCAGCCTAGTACAATCTCCATTATACATACAATCCCTGATTGACAGACATTCTCATCACACAGACCACTGCTGATTGTGCAATTAAAACAAATGCAACTGATTGAGTGATAATATACATAAGATATTGATATTTCTGATGAATCCTATAGCCTGTGTGTAGGGGGGGGTCTACCATCCTACCTTAACACACACCCTATCACTTGCCATTGCTGTTATATAACAACATGAATGAATATCATAGCACTTGTGTGGCAGTTTAAGAAAGGCAGCAATCTCCCTTACAGCCTATATCTGGAAGACAGTATCTAAACTATGCAAACATAATTCTAACTCACAGACCATGTGATGCAAGGAATTCATATCTACTGAACAGTTAATAGCAGATTAATCTTTATAAAGTAGGCAAATGATATTTATCATCAGTAAGCGACACTGCTATTATGGCAGTTAGCATGCAGGAAAGGCTCTGAACTATTAATGAGGTCCCTCTTGTGGTCAGGTATATGGGAACTGATTATTTCCACCTACATTTGCCTAATGTGCAAGTGACTTAACCAAAAAGTGCTCCTGGATGCTTGTATCCAGTGGGCTTACCTGGCTAACAAAATCAATAAAATAATACCCCACCATGATTGCTTTTCATAATATAACTGTTGCCAATGATTTTTTTTTCTGGCTGAATATCACGCCATTGAAGTAAGCAGTTAACAGACAGCATCCACCCTTACAGGCTACATGAACAGCGCATGTTACATGATACCGTTATATAATATTACCTTTATATAATGACTACGGTATATAAATTATATAAACATAACTTCTAAGGTATGGAACACACTTTTGCCAAATTAAATCATCGTGTACTGATTTCAGTGAATTCCTTTCAACTGAAAATGATTCTGAAAATTAAATGGTTGTGCTCAGAGTGTGGCACTCCTAATGCATCCATGTTGACTGTCAGATAATTTTATGTTATGTAGCCAGTTAGTAGAGAAGTGAATCAATGATTCAGGAATACCAATCAAATGTGTCCGCCACAAAAGCCATGCCACAGTCTATACAAAATGTCTGATGTGGTGTGTCTTTCTAATATAACCAAGGATTTTGTCTGGTACTGACATATTTTTCTTACTGTTGTCACCACATTTTATAACACTTGATCTCATGTATGTACTGCTGAACAGAACATAATGCAGGTATGCATACGGTTACAACAGGGTAAGAACACGATACATTACTCTGAATAATGACATGGGAATCTATGAATCCAAGTGAATTCCTTCATGCATTTTGCTAAGTATAAAGGTATTAGGGCAAATCAAAGATTATACTGATGCATTATTTGGGGTATATTTCTTTAAAGAATATGTAAAATGGAATACATCAGTAAGTGCACCTCACAAAATGTACACGGATATTAAAGTATTACTGTAATTAGTCTGACTCAGTATAAAACTGAGATGTCAAGGAAGAGAAAATCTTACAAGATAGCTGTAACAAACTACATGATTGTGGATGATTAAAATTCTTCTGTAAGTTACACTAACTCATCGAAGTACTATGTAGAGAATATACCAGTTGAGATGTTTGGTCCAATACATTTCTGAGGAATTCAGCCTGTCTGATAAACCAAAGATCATAGACATCTATCAACCACGCCTGTAAGACAGGGCATCTTGGTTTCTCCTTTACTTACTTCTGCTGGATAAGAGGTTGTGCAACTGTTCTCTTAACAGAGCTTTACTTCTGCACAACTTCAGTCTGTAATTGTAATGACATATTACATATATATATATATATATATATATATATATATATATATATATATATAGTTATGTATGTATGTATATGGATCCCTATCATATGACTGAATGCTCATATGATCGATGTTCACATGATCAAGCCAAAATGCTGAAATCCCATAACACTGACTCCTCAAAAAAAACAGAACATCTGCTTTTGCAAGGGGACAAGCTCCACTACACCCCCCTTTTTTTCTGTGTGTGTGTGGGGGGGGGGGTAGTGCCCCACCCCACTACTAATATATTTCAACTCCAACATCGCACCAAAGAGTGGAAAGGACCAACACACCAATCCCTGCTGAGCTGTCATCCACATAGTCCATGTCCTTACAAAAAGAAACAGTTTCTTTGTGAGGAGTCAGTGTTACAGAATTTGAGCATTTCGGCTCAGTCATCTGAATGTCGATCATATATATAATTGGTTATCTCATTTTTGTAGACTGATCCATACCTTAAAGGACATACTAAATAACCTGAATAAAGTCCAGGGCAGAATTTAATACTAAATAGCCTTAATAGAGTGGAAGGCAGAATGTAAGCAACTATATAAACCTCAACTGTTTTTTTTTTTTTCATCCAGTTGTAGCTTTGCTACTTGCATTCATTTAGCATTGTGATTACGTTCTGCTCAGGACAGCAGTGCACAATGATAATAGTAACAGTCTGTTTATTCACTCATTTTCATTCATCCTTTATCTCATCCTACATTAGCGTTTTTAGCTTAGATATGTAGGAAACTCTTGTGAGACCAACACATTCTGAGAACCACATGCCGGCATCATGTTTACAAATTAAAAATATTAATGTTAAGAAAAAATAACCAGGATAAAGAAGCACAGTGACGTCCCATTTCCCATATGATAACTGTACATGACAACAATACTAGCATACATTTAAATAAGCAACCACAAGGCTGTTTCTTTGAAAAGGACACAAAAACAAAATAACCACTATCCCCTAGATATATACAATGTCATTATGAAAAGACATGTGTAGGGATTTTAAAGGTATTCCTTAGATGTATTTGTTTTTCTGATAAGTGATAAAAATAGAAATGTTACTGAAGTATACACCAAGGAATACAGCAGTAACATAAATGAACAGATCAAAGTAATATTGCCCAATATAGAAGTTAAATGAAACCATGTAATATTGTTTTCTGCCATTTATATATTCTGCTAAAATTGTTCCTTTATGTATAGCAGTATAATTCTTAATGGTTCATTTTGAAAAAATTACTTTTGAAGCTGTCAAAAAATAGAAAGATTACAGTCGTTTCACTTATTTTTAATGGTTAAATTTTAAGAACAATTTTCTTAAAGTTTGCTAAATTCTGCAAATATAAGTTTTTTTCTATTAAAGCGGTCAATCAAAAATGCTGTTATTAGGTAAATTGCCCAAAGACAGCTGCTGTTTTATGAATTACTCACTTTGCAATAAAACTGCAAATGTCTGTTACATTGTGAAAAACAGAATATACCAATATATTAACCTCAAAAGAATAAAAAACTCACAATAAAAACCTTAATTGTGTTACTTATTAGACCATTTTCAATTTACAGAATAGGATATATTCAGTAAGACAGCTATAGATCTGAGAGCTGAAAATGAAAAGAGATTGCAGCAAGTGGTATGACTTACCACCAGCTGATTTCCACTTGCTGTACCCCTTTGTGATTCAGAGACTGCCCTGTACTGACTTCCCCCTAGCAGATGCAGAAGCATTAACACAAAGGGCAGTAAATAAGTGGTATATCCTTGACTCCAAATGAGTGTTAGGAATTGTCGCTTTCATGTTGGTACATGAATAAACAAGTCTTCTTGGGTTCTCTCTTTGAGAAATAAATCATGCAATTTGGCATGATATTATTTAGCATACAGAAATCACAGATAATCTAAAGACATGCATTATACAATACTAAGTACACAGATATATACAATCAAGTCCACGTTGCTGTGTATTTCACTCTAGGCTTAGAATCTCATCCATATCGTGTGATATAAAATTAGATTTAGCAACTGAAAACGTTTCTGCAAAATAGTTGACTTGTGGAATGTTCGAATTACTCTCTGGAACAGAATCAGACTTTTGAACACATTCTGGTCTGAAAACATTGTCTGACTCATTCTTTGAGTTAGAGTTTGCATCACAGATACAATGTTGTGATTGCAATGATGATGGTTCTGGTACAGGAAGAAGATGTCTGCAATGCCTCCTATACTCCACACCCTCAGAACTTACCAAATAGGATCTTGGCTCAGCACAAATGCCTGTAATCTGTCCTATTCTATCAAAACCTTTCATTGTCTGGATTCGTACCATCTCTTCTTCCTCAACAAATGAAGTAATCTGCTCGATTTGTCATAACTAGATTTCTGGATAGCTCAACCATAAATATAGTCAGGAAACTTGGAACATGTGAAAACTATTGCCAAAAGCTCTTTCTCAATTTGTGCATAACTCATCTCAGTCTGAGTTAATGTCCTAGATGTATAGGCTACTGGTCTGCCCTCTTGAAGAAAAACTGCACCAAGAGCAAATTTTGAAGCGTTACAGGAAAGGACAAATGGTTTGTTGACACCGTAGTACCTTAACATAGGTAGTATAGCAATTTTCTGCTTAAGGTCATCAAACACCTTCTGATGATGATCTAACCATGACCATACAACATTTTTGCATGTTAGTTCTTTCAAAGGTGCTGTACTCTCACTGAAGTCTGGGATAAATTTGTCTTGATAGTTGACCATGCCCAGAAAACACTGTGAACTTTGCACATTTTCCATTTCTGACATCCCTAGAATTGCTGTTTGGTAGGGTCAGGTCCTAAGCCTGCACTTGTACACAAATGTGCTACGTAGGTCACTTCTGGAAGTTTGAATTTGCACTTTAAAGAATTGAGCTTCAAATTTACTTCACATGCTCTGTCAGGAACTTTCTTGAGGTTTCTTTCATGCTCTGCTTTGCCATTGCTCCAACTAGTAGACTGTCCATTATTATGGCACAAGAATAACCTGAAAAAATTTGTTCTATCACACACTGAAAGACTTCACTTGCAAAATTTATTCCAAATGGCATCCTTAGAAACCTGTACCTGCCAAAAAGAGTACCAAAAGTAATGAGAAATGAGGATATGTGATCAAGCATCACTTGCCAAAATGAACTCTTTGCATTCAAAACAGAAAATACAGTGACATTTGGTATTAGAGCTACAACTTCCTCAGCTGTGTGCATTGATGATATGGTCTTTTTAATGTTTTGCTCAAATCCCTAGGATCAGTACATATTCTGATTTTGTCTGAGTCTTTCTTGTGGGCAGCTACCATAGACGACACCTATTCAGTTGGTTCTGTGACTGAACAAATCACACCTTGTTACATCATCTTGTCCAATTGAACTTTAGCTTTATCTTGCATTACAATCGGAACTCTTCTTCCTGGTCTGACTAGTGGAGTGACCTCTGGGTCTAACTTCATGGGATACAGAACTGGAAGTTTGCCCAACTTGTCATTGAAAACATTTACAACATCAACATAGTCTGAAAAAATGGCTTCAGGAAAATTTGAGCTTGGAACTGCACTCACATGATGAACCTCTTTAGCAAAAGAAAGCAGATTAATTCTCAAACTATCTTTGAGACCCAGTAAAGATTGCACTGGTCATCGGACTATGTAGAATAATAGGTTGTAACAGTTCTTAGCTAAATAAAAGGAAAGTATCACAGAACCTTTGGTTTGACTTTTGTCACCTCCATATGCAACATGTCTCGCACTGCTGGTTACACTGAGCTGTTCATTAGTTCCCACTTTTGAAATGTGTCTGCTGATATAACATTGCACTTTGACCCAGTGTGTGCTTTGAGCTCTGTGGAATTTCCACCTATCTGGACTGTACAAAACACTTCACTCCTTGATAATAAGTTTACTGCATCAACCCTTTCTTCAAGTACTGATATACCATCCACATAGGCAGCTGACTGTTTTAGCTCTACTTGATCAACTTGTTTTTTGTGTGACCTTTCTTTACAACTTTGCAACTGCTTAGCACCTGGCTGACATATTTTAACTCCTTTCCCCTACCCACTATCCAACCTCCTCTTTAAAACTCCCACAGATGCACTATGTATCATCACACATTACTTGTAACTGCCTAGCACCTGGCTGACATATTTTAACTCCTTTCCCCTACCCACTATCCAACCTCCTCTTTAAAACTCCCACAGATGCACTATGTATCATCACACATTACTTGTAACTGCCTAGCACCTGGCTGACATATTCTTACTCCTTTCCCCTAGCCACTATCCAACCTCTTTAAAACTCCCACAGATGCACTATATATTATCACATGTTATGTTTAACTGCCTAGCACTTGGCTGACATATTCTACCTCCTTTCCCCTACCCACTATCCAATCTCCTCTTTAAAACTCCCACAGATGCACTATATATTATCGCACATTACTTGTGACTGCCTAGCACTTGGCTGACATATTCTAACTCCTTTCCCCTACCCACTATCCTACCTCTTTAAAACTCCCACAGATGCCCTATATATTACCACACATTACTTGTAACTGTCTAGCACCTGGCTGACATATTCTAACTCCTTTCCCCTACTCACTATCCAACCTCGTCTTTAAAACTCCCACAGATGCACTATGTATCATCACACGTTACTTATCAACTCACTGCCGCCTACTCCCCACTGTCCCATCTATACCCATTAACTCTCCCATAGACTAAGTTTAAAAGCTTTCCCTTAAAATGTCAATACACCTTGTATGAACTTGTCTATATTCCCTTCCTTTTATAGTTTTCCTTTCTTGTCCTATCTTCAGTGCATCTTCAAGATTATCTCTACTAAACATACTGTATGAACAACCAACATATGTTACTCCCTGCTATACTTTTAATTGTATCTCTAAATCTCTATGCTTTTGTAAATATCTTATGCAATCATATGTTATTGTCTGCTATATTTTTAGAAGTGAATGCGTAAACTACAATGCTCATGCAAATGCCTTATGTATAGTATGTCAGCAATTGTTCTGGAGCTTTTCTCCTCGGGCTTCCGCTGAAAATGGACAGCTCTGTCCAGTCGGACCTCCCCAGTAAACAAACGTAAAATAAATACAAATAAATAAATAAAATGAGTGAGGCTTGCTTGATTTGCAAAACTTTTGGAAATGGTTCCATTTTCTACACTTGTGGCATTGCTGACCAAATGCTAATCATTTCTCTCTTTTAGATTCATGATTTGCACAGCAATTGCAACAGTTAACAATAAAGCTAGACTTGGGTTTTGCTGACTCACATTTGTATTGCACTAAGCTGGTGGTTGAGCTTGCACTTTTTCTAGAACTTTCTGGAAAGCTTGGAAACTTCTTTGGAAACCATTTGGCTACCCCTTTCTTAGGCCTGTTTGCCATGTGTTGAATACTATCTACCTTTGCTCTGGAGCTCATCGAAACCATGCCTTTGTCATTCATACCCATATTAGTATGTCTTTCTGTCACCTCATGGATCTGGAAAATCTCTGTTGCTTTACTTAATGTCATATCACTGTCACAAAGTAAAATCTTTCTCACTGCAGCACTATTAATACCAAACACGTCTGTCCTTTATTAGCTCATCTTTCAAATCAGCAAATTTTAGTTTTGTTTATCAAGTCAGTTATATAAGCTGCAAATGTTTCCCCTGGTTTCTTATTCCTTGTGTAAAACAAATGTGTCTCTAATGTAATATTCATCTTGGGGTTACACATCTCTCCGAAGTTGTACTTCAAACACTCTGGGTCTTCCCTTGATTCAGCTTGCACAACAATATGGTGGTCTGCACCTTCACTGTCATATACTGCTGGTGCATATACAAATGAATGCTTTCTTTCTATGGCCTCAGATCTTGCAAGATTTAGCAAAATGAATGTGCTGGTACATGCATCCCTATCTGCATAAGGTGCTTGTATGAAAATATCATACTCTTGTTCAGATATTCTCTACTTCTCTGCAATATTCTAATCAAATACAAGTGGTTGAGGTTTTCGAAATTCATCTACCATATTAACACATTCCAACAAAGGGTCTTGCAATTAAGCATGAATATATACTCACACACATGTGTATAAGTAATTGGCATAAACACAGTTCGCTCAATGGTCTTGTCCTTTTACTTGTACTTTCTCTTTTTAAGATTATCAGAATTATGCAAATGAACAACCATGCAGTACTCTCAAATAACTGGACTTTTTGAAATAAACTTCTCGGGCTTCTCGATGCTGTATTGCACTTTGCAAATAGCTTTTTAGATTTCTTGATGTTTTACTGTACTTTGCAAAATAACTTTGTAAATTTCTCGATGCCTTTCTTTACTTTGCGAAATAACTTTGTAAATTTCTCAATGCATTATGAAATTTTATGGAATAACTCTTCAAGCCTTTCAATACTTTATGGAACTTTGCAGAACAATTTCTCAGACTTTTCAACACCTTATGAAATCTTCAATTGGTAAAGGCAAAAATGCTAAAGTCATTTATCATCACTCACTATGCTTGCAGGATCGTTAAAGGTAGAAATGCTAAAGTAATTGACTCTTGGAATTGGTAAAGGCAGAAATGCTAAAATCATTAGCTTTCAGAGCCAGTAACTTTCAGAATTGGTAAATGTAAAAAATGCCAAAGTAGTCACTTGGGACTTTATCGATAAAAGCTGGCAAGCTACAGTCATACACCACTACTTGTTAAAGTCGCCTCTCTTAGAATCATTCAAGAACTTTACGATGCAACTAAGCCACTCATGAGCACTGTAGCACTTTTGTAATCTTTTGTAAAAATACCTTTTACCAATGCAAGAAATATATCAAGCGACTGTACCATGCGAATAAACGTAACTTCTGTTGCCTAAATTCAATCTCTTTTAAAGCATTTGCACTTTGCAACCAACCGCATGCAGTACACTGAAATGTCCCCAAAATGGCAGTATCTTGCTAGACAACTCCTTAAAGTACAAGAAGCACTTTGTAATGGCGGGGGTACTTTGCAAATAGACACACCCAGTGCAAGAACTTTTCTTTGAATAACTATGCTCTGAGTGGATTTTTTGAGATGGTTGCACTTTGCATACAGTGAAATCTTTGAAATACATGCACAGTAATAAGCACACACTGTAAGAACTTTTACATACTCTGAGATACTTCAAATAACTTTAATTGCACCCATGATACAGTACGAAGTCGTAATTATGCCCAAATACAGAACTTTGCCCAAATACAAGCAGTCAGATTGCTTTATTTTAGCTTACTGTGCCCTTTTTTCTTTTCTTATTATATTCTTGTTGCTTGTTTAAACCTTTTTTATGCCCAACGTGCTTCTCATATGCGTGTTTTACTCTAAACATGCCCAATTCTGCCTTAAGCTCACTTGTTCTACCTTAAACATGTTAATTTTGCACTCTAGATTCAATCATTTTGTCAAATACTTTTATCTTAAACATTTTCTTTAGTTAACAATCTTTTTTGTACTTTCCGGTTGCCTGATTATGCGAATTGTGCCCTTGTAATGCCCTGTTTTGCTTCTTTTCACATTGAGTAAATACTTATTATTTTTTTTCATTACCTTTAATTCTTTTTGGTTGTATTTGTACTGTTCTCTCTTGATTTTACTTTTGCTGTCATCTTTACATCTTATATCTCAGAATGTTCTTCTCTTTTCCATCCCATTTCTGACACTATAATACTTTCATGTTGGTACTTGAATAAACAAGTCTGCATGGGTTCTGTTTAAGCATCTTTATTCTATGCAAACACATCACTGTAAAGGCTTATTACTATGACTTAAGTAACTTATATACAAACTAACTACTGCGAACACACATGCTCACTCACTGGTTGCTTCCACAAAATGGCACTAGGGATTGTACGTATCTGGAATTTATACATGCACACACAACCTCACATGCTTCTTAAAGACAGCACACACACACGCTACACTCTGATCTACAGGAATGTTTGATATTGAGTGGATATGTGTGTGTGCGGGGGATATGTGACAGTCTGTGTGTGTTTGTTTGTGTGTGTGTGTGTGTGTGTGTGTGTGTGTGTGTGTGTGTGTGTGTGTGTGTGTGTGTGTGTGTGTCTATGTATGTGTGTGTGTGCACGCACGTGTGTGTGTCTATGTATGTGTGTGCATGCGCGTGTGCGCGTGCACGAGTGTGTGTGTGTGTGTGTGTGTGTGTGTGTGTATGTGTATGTGTATGTGTGTATGTGTGTGTGTGTGTGTGTGCGTGTGTGTGTGTGTGCATTTATGTGTTTGAATACATAAATGTGCATGACCATGGGGGTGTGCCTTTGCCAATGTGATGCATGGGCCTCCAATGTAGACCCTATCTCCATCACAGGTCTGACAGTCCTAGTGGTTAAAAAAGTGCAGCTCAGAGTCATGCAAATTATCTGACAATGAAAACGTACTTATTGTTTCAAAAACACATGAAAAAGAGATGTACAATGAGAAAAAATATATATTTCTCACATCTGACATTGCAACAGAGCAAACCACATAATTCACGTAAAAGACATAGTACAGTCACAATGAGAAACAAACCATTGCCATGTCTGTGATCCAGTGTGCTGTCAGATCTCAATAAGCTAGTCTTCTCCCTAGCAGCTCATGCAGCATGCTAGCAAATGCATCCTTCCACCTATAGACAGGCAGACAGACAGATACGAACACATACTTACATACTCATAGAAATTCCCCCCAACACATGCATGCATGCGTACACACACACACACACTCAGCCTCATTCTTGCCCCTACAGACACATCTACACATGCCCATGTATATAGCATATAGCACATATATTGATACCCCCCACCTGACATTCATTTTTTTCCTCCTAGCGTAAAATTTTTACTTGGACAAGGGATTCACTAATTCCATCAGTCAGGTAACTCAGGTCCCTACAAACATTTCCTGGGGAGAGCACATGGCTGCTTACTATTAGCCACTACCCTGGACTGGCATATTAGCATGCAGCTTCACTTGATAGACTGATCTCTGTGCAAAGGCCCCCATGAGGAAAAACAACTAAAGTGGAAAAGCCTTTTAAAACCCAGAAAACATTAAGGTGATGCATAAACCTTCTGACATTAGGGTTGCCCCCTTTTGTTGTGGCTAAAACTGGAGCATAGCTCTCAACCTTCCATCTCCAAAATGAGGAACACTCACCTTCATAATGTGGAACAAATGGGCAAAATGTGAAACAAATACTAATGGCTTACTAACAACTTCAACTAGGAAGGTCATAGGATGGTGAAAATATGTTGGTTTTACTTATAAAGAAGATCATTTAATGAATTAATATGATTAATTTCTATTTACCATGGATTTCACTTAAAGAAATTCCTAACACAGAATATGTGACAGACTCTTTCAATGTGGAACTTTGAGGAACTTCGAGGAACATGAACTTTTTAAGACCCCAAATGAGGTACGTTCCTCGTAATGAGGTACACTTGAGAGGTATGAACTGGAGTAAGGCCATATCTCTTGCATCACCACTAACCCCACCCATCCCTGCCCCTTCTCCCTCCCACACTCTGCCCATTTTGTGGTGCCACTGTGACATCACCGGGTGGGGAGTGCCCTCTTTTTCCGTCCTAATGCCTGCTTTCAGCTGATTTACTATGCTTTTCTGTAAAAAAGCATAGTAAATCAGCCGATTTATAAACTACTATAGTCTGTTTCCTTTTTTGAAACAGAATACTGGAGTTTGTACAGTGTTAACCAGACTACCGGCGGGAATCAATTTGATTTCAGGATAGTCCAGAAAAAAAACAGAGGGGTGGCAATTCTATCTGAGATAAGCCTTCTGAATCCTGCTAAACCTTTCTGAATCCCAGGAAGTGTTATTATCAAAAAGAATGTCTACTCTAATGAATAAACTTATTTTTAATATGAAAATCACGCATTACATACATCTGATAAAATTTTTGCTTTCTAAAGATAAAATACATTAACTGATACAGTACACTTCCAAATGATAGATATACTTTTTTAACAAGGGATTAATAAAAGCACATGCACTTTAAGGCAGGAAAAAAATGAACATTTAAAATGCGCTGCTATTTAATTTCCAATATATATTATTATTTAAATCAGTACTTCTTGACGTAACATTCCTACATTATTTAAAATATGATAAAAATCTAAAACGTACAAGATTCCCCCCTAATTTAATATGTTTATCTAATACATCAGCCATAGTTCAGGTTGCATATGTCAGAAGTATGGCCCTTAGTTCTTTCTGTAAATGTCTGCCTAGTCTTGTCTACATGAATGTGTTTCATCTTGAGAAAGCACAACTGTATAGAAACATGCAGACATGTACATTTAATTATAGATTAAAAGCGTACTTATTTTGTTTGTTTGAGAGTTCTGTTCATAACTAGAGCTCATGTAGTACAGCGGAGTCATGATACCCACTCTTTTTGTTTTCATTTGGGAACCTCATGTCTGCGGATGTTACATGGTCCCATCAGACCACCTGTATATCTGAATTAACTGGAGATGATACCCTTGAAGTTGTCCTGCTAAAGTTTTCTGTACATGTTCATATTCCAATATTATGCATAACTATATTATGTATCTTCTGCCGTGGATCGTAAACTGTATGTTTAAATCACCTGAGAAACTTTCAAAATATGTAATATGTGAGTACTAAGGTTGCCATCCCTGCCTTTTTTGCAACTGGTTCATGTCTGAAGCAGTAAGGCACTAGGTCAAACATCATTCGGTGTACCCATCCTCTGTAACCAAGCTGGATCCAAGTCATCACTTGCTAACCCTATACATAACTAATGGAAACAGCTAAGTACCTAACCAGTGAAAACAAACCACTGGCCCCTCGGCTATGCTAATGTAGCAAACCATAACCTCACCACCTATCATAACTACTGCCATGATGTAATTAAGCCATACCACCTGATCACAAGAAGCATTACAATGATACCAGCCACTGGACCCACTACTAAGCCCCACTGCCACTGAAGCCATACCGAGACAAATACCTGCCACCATGCCACATTACAACCCCATAATACTGCCCAATGAAGACATGTTTTTTTTGCTGACCAATGAATGTAAAACCCTTCTTAAATCTCTTCTAAATTCCATTTAATAAAATGCCACCATTACACTAACTACCCATTATAAACAATAAGACAGTTAAACCACCATCATGGCCTTGAACCACTATCATGGCTGGTGGCAGTACAACCTCAAAGATACCACCATCATGGCCGGCATCACAAACAGTAGACCAAGCCAGCCAAAACTAACCAATGCAATATACCAACAAACTATAGAATGCCCGATGCCACCAGGTCACACAATGTCCATGACATGCTATTACCATCCAAAATATAGTGAATCAACCCAGTCCAGTCTATCCTGAAACTACAGTAACTCAAATCTAAATCCTCCCATCAAACCCCCCATCTAACTCCCAAGCCTAACTGACACAATTATACTCACTAAACCCCTACCCCTGCTGTCTGCAATAATATCTGACCCATTCCAAAGAAGAACCCCGCCACCCATAGAACTATGTAAAATTCCCCACTGATGCTCCCCATACAAGACCAAACAAAAACAAGATATTACCTTGTGCCTGCAGTGAAGAAAAACACAACAAACTAACAACTCCATATTCACTGCACTGCTGGCAACACATGACTTCCTGTCGTACCGCTCTATCAGACAAAACCCTCCTCAGGTTCTTCTCTCACCTGCAAAGTCCACATTTCCTCACTTCCCAAGTAATACCAACTCTGCATGTCCCAATCTGCAGTCAGAGTGATCTGTAAGAGAAGAAACTGTAAATACTCCATACACGCATAAGCCAAATTCTTAAAGACCATTATACACCACCAAAGCTATATCTCATTTATCAACTGCATAAGATGCAGACACTATCAGATGAAAAACACCCCTGAAAATTAAATGTCCTACCAAAGATCCCATAAAATTACCTTCCAACTCCCTCAGTAACAGTGCAACAGATGCTTATTCTATAGCTAAAATTATCACTCTTCTACCAACACAGAAAGTCTCAACAAAATTAATGACTAGAAAAAGAAAAATGAAAACTGGCCACAATCCTACTGTACAGCCATTTACAAACTTCCCCTACGGCTCCACCTATATGCCCTAAAGACAAGGGCAACCTTCACCCTTGGCCATTCTAACAATGAGCAACATGCACTGCATTCTGAATTGTGAAAACTCACTTACCTGAATATGGCTAGGTTATAAATAAACCTTAGAAACATAAGTCTGGAAACCACCCCAAGTGCAGAATAACAAACTTATCCTCATACTGTTTAGTACACCTCAACGCAGCATCCCCTCGCAGCCTATCTCCCAAATGAATAGCAAGACACCACAAGCTTACCAACCCTAATATACTGCTTATATTCAGCCTCTCCCTTAAAGCGTTTCATCCCTTTGGATACCTATGCAACTAGCAATGAATTGAAACCTGGCTTGCATCTGCAAAGAAACCCAAAACTATGCCTGGATTATGCCGTCTAACTTCCCCGACAATGAAAAAAGCACCCAGTATCAGAAATATCCCGAAAGCACCTGCATACCTGCAATGCTTCCTGAAACCCAAGCTACAAATTACTGAGTAGAGTAGGATCACCTGAAACCTCAGTATATGCCACCCCAGCCACCAGAATATCCACCCAGCAGAATCTATTACCTTTTACTCTGCTTCCTTCAGGCCACTGACCTCATCGCGTGTAGCTCCAGCATTCAAACCCCTTTGCAGCAATATCCGTCACCTAAAGGGACCCCTTCCTTCAGACCACCAGCTGATACAGCTCTGTCCTGGCAGCCACTGTGACCTTATTGTGTAGCACTCCAGCAGTTGAAACACCCCCTGTAGCATAACCAGCTGCAAAAAAAACACTACCTGGTAATTTATAATAACTCTGAGATAGCACAATCCCCAGGAAAAGTGGAATATTTCCCTTCCCAAGTATTGTTGATCTCACACACAGTCAATCAGTTGTCTAGGCAACCATATGCAGTTGTCTAGATAGCTGTTGGCATTACACATACTCGAGATATAACTACCTATATATAGCGATGCCAAGATTATACAAACACAATAAAAGAGAAATTCTTATGGAAAATTGCAACTGGTGATTTAATATCAGGGAGATGAGTTTGGTAAGATAAGTTTTTTATATTTATTTAATATTTGTTGACCTGGAATGTCTGACTTGGAACAATGCCAGTTTTCAGCAGAGACTTGGGGAGAAAAACTCCAGATGCATGTCTTTGTAACATGGGAGGAAACCCACACAAATGCAGGAAGGACACGCAGACTCTGCACAGAAGGCACTCCAACTGAGAATTAAACTGGAGAACATCATGCTCTAAGGCAGCAATGCTACCTCTGCACCACTGCACCTCCAGACTGGGACTTAAGGAGGTATTATTACACACATTTGGAACCTTAATAACTTTATTTCAACACAAAGACTAGCACGTTGGCTCCCCACCTTCCAAGGTTTCAAATTACATAAAACATCTCTGCTTTATGAAGAAATAAATGGAAACATGCAAAAGCAATGGGAAAGCACAGCAAATTAATCAATTAAAACATTAATTACATCCTTGAAGTTACACCCATAACTGATAAAAAAAAAGATTCACGATTTCAATACATAGTTCCAAAGCTTTCATAATAAATATTTCATTAATAATTCATCATTAAGACCATCAGGGATAAGAGTGTTATCTGAAAAAATATGCCATGCCTCTTTTCTCAAAAGAATCTTGGATATATTAAGAAACAAATCTAGACTTTCACACTAATATATAATGAAATGTCAATAACCCACTATCCTTGATATATTGTTCTGAAAGTGAACTGCAACAGGATTGGTTTTAGATGTATTCATTATATCCGTAATATGTTCCTGAATGAACTTACGTACAGGTTTCATAGTCTGTCCTATGTAATATTTATACAGGGGCACCTAGACCATATACTACAGTACTCTGATAACAATCCTATTTCGGCCTGCCTTAAATTCAAATCCAGTTATAACAAAACACACCACACTTTTATCAAAATATTTGCAAACAGCACAACCCTTACCACTAGCTGGTAAACTTCATTCAGTTTTAATGAAGGTATTTAATGTACCATCACCTGTACTGGGAGAATTTTGATAGGACATTTTCAAATTTCACTTACAAAGCATCTCCTCTCACTTAATACTATGCCCAGTTCTATCTCAGCATACTATCTACTAGCTCTATAGAAAGTATAATGTGTAAACAAAACAAAAAAAATCCTCCTTTTTAAAACGATACCTACCCTTCCTATTTTACCTTAAATTATGAGCAAGTACCTCATTATAACTTCATCCAAACAGCTTCTAGTTGTACCTCAGTATAATCCCTATTGGGTATTATCCAGTCATACTTTCTCAGTCTCAAACCAAAGTTGACCCTGCCAAAATATAGGCACACCCCATTCCAGTTTGACCTTATGAGTCATTTACTTGTTGCAGCCCTCCCATACTTTTAAAGTTATCAGTTGACTCCAACCTCTTGAGTGGCAAGTGCAGTCTGACAGAATACTAGACCTAAAGTCTACAAGCAAGTTACAGCAAATCTGGAAGGATAAGCATTCATCCGGAAGTAGTGTCACACACATACTGGAAACCATGGAGATAAAATCACTGCAGGTAAGAACTGAAAAGAACTGTGATGAGTACTTTGCATGAGCCCTGATCTGATCTGGGTAAGCTTAATTACCAAGTCTCACAATCTTCACTGACTAAATCCATACTAAGTCCTCTGTCATGCACGCTCTGCTTAACCCAGGCCTACCTGCCCTGAAAGCCACCGGCCACATTGGCATGAATCTTCAGATGGTCACTTAAAGAAAATGCCTGTCACCACTTTCTTGATCTTGCACAATTCAAAACCACCCGTCACAACACTTGAAATGGTTGAATGCACAACAACTAAGCCCCTGAAAAGAGAACAAGGCCTAAGGCTCTTGCAACTCAAACATCAATGCATTGTACCTCTACAAACAACAAAACATTAGCACACTGCCAACAGCGGAAAATTTCCTCAACCTTTCAGTGACAGAATGAGGACATACTTCTATAACCTCAAGTAGCAGACCAGCTGTTCCAAATACTAAGCAAATCCCATCCTCTCTCTACAGCAAACAATCCTGGACACAATCCATCGACAGACAGTATCACAGCATCTGACTGCTAAACAAATAAACTCAGAAAGCAAACCCTCAAACCATGTACTCTTAGGAAGAATAGCCCATCCCATCTCCCACAAGTGACTAAAGCTACCTTTATTCACTTACCTGCTCTCTCAATACACACCTGAACACCATAATATAGGAATAAGTTTAGCAACCACTGTACTAACATAAAATTACAGGTCTTCCAATTATGTGGATCTCATGCGATCTCTACCGCACAACTTCTTACAGTGCATGGGCATAGACAGTTGTTTCTCTCTTCACCCAGAACCAGTGAAACCATCCACAGCTGCGGCTTGAGGAACTACATCAAATACCACCTTGGTACCCTCCATCTATTAAATAACTAAATTGTGCAATCAACTTGCCAACCATGAAGAATAGATTACCTCTTTTTTTTTTAATATAGCTTGTGCCTCACAAGACAATAAAATAACCTGCCTACCATAACAGACGTTAACAGAGCAGAAAGTACAAGCAACTGCCATTTTCCTTGGTGGGTAACTCAACAACTGTAAACCCACTTCAGGAAATGAGCACCAATTCACATAACTTTCTCTTATTCCACCCACTTCTAAATTAACAGTAGTAACACTACCTAAGTATCGCTTATATATATATATATATGTATATATATATATATATATATATATGTGTGTGTGTGTGTGTGTGTGTGTGTGTGTGTGTGTGCGTGTGTGTGTAACGCACAAAACCAGCACCTCTCAATTCCATATAGGCAACCTCTAAATGAGCTTATTAGCTACTCTAAGTCTCTCGCTACAACAGCTTCACTACGGGACTTGACAGAACCCCACAACCCCCCCCCCCCCCATTGGCAAACATCTAGACAAAACCTTCCCATGCCGGACTTCCTCCATAGAAATGTCAGCTATACTCATCCAAAACACACACACAGCAACAAACTCAGGAAAGGAAAGAAGAAGATAAAAAACAGCTCACCAACTCCCTAAACTGGCCAGCATTACCCACCTCTTAGATAGCTAACCATTTCAAGGCCTACCTGACCACACCAACCCAAAGGTCATCCTGGACGTAAAACTTGCAATAGCAAGTTCATGCCAAAATGTGACTCCTACCTCAGATACACTTGACAAGGCCCTCTAAGCCCCTCCCTACCCTTACCTCATTTTCTCCTAAACATCCCTTCATCCCCTTTAACCCTATCCTTCGTTTATTCTCTCAGTTCCTGCTAATCTATGTAACTAGCCCCACTTGAAGATGTCCCAAGACAAAATGGTCTGTTCCAAACCTCATTTCTAACCGTTACATATTTACAGATAACATTTTTTTTTCATTGTGGCTCTATGTCTGCAGAACTGAAATGACTTGATGTTGATCTATGGCACTTAATTTTCAGCTGATTACTGCTGCATTGCAAATCATGGGAATCACTCTGTAGTATCATAGATCAGGAGGTCAAGGCACTTTTCCTGCTTTAGTTTTTTCAAAATTATGTATATATAATAAAGTAGTGTGCCATATTCTGTTTCTTCTGAACCTGAAAACTAAATCTACTCGCGATGTATATGTCTGATGGGTTATAGCAGGTTAATTTCACACCTGATGCAACTTTTGGCATATGCATATGATCCAAAGTCACCATATGGTAAATATAATCATAGTTTATATTTAGATTCACTTTGTACATAAAGACAGTAAGGCATATGTAAATCCTCACATCTGCTGAAGATCACTGGAAGTCCATTTTGTAGTATTAAGGTGCAGATGACTTTCAGTTCCATCCTTAAACATTTAGTCTCAGTCTTCCTGGTATTAATTTCACTTTTAATATGTACTCTTATGTAATATTTGTTCATTAAAATTCTCTTTGTGTTCATCCCCATTTATAACATACTCTGTGCCCTAATAGAGTACCATGTTTATTTAGCATTGCATTCTGACCTCTGCCCAGGAGGCAGCAAGAGAAACCAATTAACTCATGGAAAACAAAAGATTTTATCTCAGCACAAATGACCTCTATAAAGTACAGCAAACACAGGAAGCAACACCATGGTACCTAATATGATAGATAACCCAAACTGCATCTTAATATGACTTTTTCAGTAACGCTATCCACAAAGTGTCAGTCTTGCCTTAAGGAGATATTGAGTAGTAACCAGCAAGATGACTGAATAAAGCATAATCACTAGTTTTTGAGGAGCAGCAGTGCTGCAACTACTCCAAATGTTTTGTTATACAATGAGCAATAAATGCAGTGCTTGAGGATTTTACTGTTGTCATGACAATCACAGTAGGTGATAAGAGCAACATTAATTAGAATCTACCTGTTCATTTTCACTGTGTATGTACTGTTGTTATAATCCAGTGCAGGATATATACACCGCTTTTACTTATAAAACTTTTTATTTATCTTTTTTTTTCTCAGAGGCAATCATCCCCCAGCTGCAGAAATGTGCATTTTTAATTTCCTTCTCACAGAGTTTACAAGTACAGGCTGCCATTCCAATTCTTATGGCCTCAGACTCATGCTGTCAAGAGTGGCACACAACTTGACAATGTGTATTAAGTTATGCATTGTAGCTTAAATGTCATTCGCTAATAGCAGCATTTACCCACAAGCTAAAAACAAAATTGCAGTGGTATTGTAGAGGAAAGTGAGTCAATAACGCCGATTTTGCTTGAAATAAATGCAGAAAGAGAATTAAGACATCATGGCTTCAATTCTCAAAGCACTTAGGCTTTTATGAAATACATTCAACAAAAATTGTTAATTGCATTTGAATTTAGTGTTGCTGATTTATATACTATGCTTACATATTTTTAGGATATACATGAAAAGAAAGACAGGTAGGCTAAGTTTAATTTAGTATATGTTGTTGTATTTAGGAGTTTACATACCCACATAATGTTCTCCTGCAACTGCAGCTTATTGTATTATTTATTACAGTCCTCTAATATAACTCAAGAACACTGATGTCTATTTATTGAAGACCTTGAGGACAGCATCACCTTTAATTAAATGGCATAAATATACATGCAATTTCCAAACTTGACAAGAATTAACATTCAACATTGGAAAATCAAAAGGGGGGACAGCAGTCATAGTCTGAGGAGGTGCCAAGTTTGCATAATTAAAAACAAAGTAAAACACTCAAAACAAATAAAGTAGACACTTAGGTCCTCAATGTAAAGAGTTTACTATTTATATATTTAATATAACTAGTGTTTATTATGAGTGAATGTTTATTGACTAATATGTGAGTTGGGAGCCTCGTTCCTCTTTTTTTCCTTCCTTCCCTCCCTTGATCTTCTTTATATTGTTGTAGGGAATCTTCAACAAAAGTAGAGCACTCTTACAAAGTCATATAATGTTTTATGAGTCTTAACTTCCATGCATTCTAGAGAGTCTGGGTTAGTTGGTCAAAAGCAATCTCAAAAAGAAACAACAAACAGATAATGAAAATTAGAAAATTCAAAAGTCATTTTTGCTTAAATACAGATCTAGTGAAAATGCAGGAAACACAACAAAACTGTAAACCCTACCTTACCTCCATCTTTAATCCTAAATCTAACCCAAACCCCAAACTCAAACAGGAAGCTTGCTGGGCCAGACCAAAGTGAGCCAATGTGTCATCAGACAGGATGCTTGCTAGGTCAAACAAAAGTAAACCAATGTGGCATCAAAAAGGAAGCTTGCTAGCAAACACTAACTGCAATTCCTTCTCTAGTCACCAGATAATTCCTTAATGCATTCCTCAATTGTACAGGCTTCTTGCATGGGGCTAAAATAAAGATATATGTAACTAAAGAAAGGCACAATAACAAATCAGTAATATAAGCAGAAACCGTATTTATTCATTTGTTTAAATAATAAATGAACCTGGTCATCTTTGACCTTTTAAGCCAGCAACTACACAATAAAAGCAGGGATAAATGCAGGTCTTGTGGGCAACTTAGAAAACCCAGTCAACCAGCAAGTCTTGGATGGAACACACACAAACACAAATACACACACACACAAACACAGGGAAAACATCTGAGCCCCTACCTCCATGTTAAAAATAATTACTACAGTTTTTTTTTTCTTTTGCTGTAGTGACAGTATAGAATATACTAAAAACGTATATTCATATTTCACTAAATAATCAAATACAACTGTAGTTATTATTAAAAGTGTGCCCAGCTACATTTGTACTTTAATTATGAGCTTGTGACTTGCACAATACTTTTCTCTGTAGTTGTACAGAATTTATATTTAGCTAACTCTCAAATACCTATACTTCTCCTACAGACAATAGCTAGTCCTCAGATACCTCTAGCAATCATAAAGACACTGTATAAAATGGGCAGCCTCATTGCTAAGCTACACATTTTTAAGTGACAAGACTGCACAGTATTGTTTTATTTTGCAGAAGTACTCAGGAACCTATCTGTATTTAATTATGAATTATTTCTGTTGTTTAAAATGCTAGCAATGCAAGCTACAGACTGAAGATTTTCTACTCAAAAAAAGAAAAGGAAAAATTGACAAAATATTTTCCTGAAGCTGTCTTCAGGCATAACTGTATCAAACTGAACAACATCAACTAGAGGTCTGAAAGCAGCAAAGGAGTATGTGTTGTGATGCCCATGCCCTGGTCCAGCAATCAAGGAACCTCAATCCTCACTAATACCAGTGAGGGGCATCTCATATAGGAGGAAAGGATAGCAAATACACACAGTAAAGTACAATTTCCCTTAAGAGCACACAGAGATCACAGTCAGTCAGGGGCTGGTCACTACCTTGCTCTCCAGGTCCCCAATAAGACTCCCCACTGGCACAGCTATAGGGTTCAGATCTCAGCCTAGTTGGCAAGCTAGAACCTCCAGCACCCTCTGTGTCTAACCAGTGCTTTGTGTCCCTACCCAAGTAGCTGACACACACACACACACACACACACACACACACACACACACACACACACACACACACACACACTTTGAGAAGGGTTTATACAACCACACAGACACTCCTGGGGAAGGCTGGCACAGGTTCTCCAGCTCTGCCCCTTTTTCCCCAGACTATACGGTAGTACCAGCTGCCACCACCCACTAATATTTATCAGCTACTCAAAGGCCCTTAAAAGGGTGTCCAATTATTACTGTGCAATATTATTATCCAATTGGTAGTATAGCCCACAGCTAAAGCTATTGGAGTGGCATTGTACAATTTTACCACAGGCATGCAAGTACTCTAAAGAGCTTAAATTATCTCTACAAAAACAGCCACAGTTGAAAGTGTTTAAAAATATTTAATAGCAAATAGTCAAAACACAAGACAATACTTTTAACTACACAATGCTAGTCAAGAGTTCAGAGATCACAGAGAAATACTTAAAATAATTCAGTAGTACAGTTCTGACATTACAGAAAAACAGTCTGATCTTTCTAGTTTCTAGCTATTTCTAAGAGAAAACACAAGTCTAAGATAAACTTGCATATAGAGCAAGACAGTGCTGGTGAGTTGGATGGTCAAGACAAAAATGCTTAATGCTCTCTGATTCTCTCTGTTTTTAAAATCACATTCCTGGTTCATATTACATCATTCTTCACACTTCCCTGGGTTCTCAGGCTAACAGAAACTACATTTACATTATTCACCTCTGGGCAGAACCCAGAGCAATAAAGGACATTTATGCATGCAGTTTCTGGCCATTAACTCTGGCCTTAAAACAATAGGAAGGATGCCTCACTCTAGACTGACTGGCTCCAAGTTTTAACATCAAAGGGTCACAACATGCTCTACTTGGTCAGTAGAGTGCACTGTTATTAATTTTTTTCCAGTTCCACATGTAACACTATTTTTACCATTTAAGACAACAAGCCTGTGGTTTACATTAATATTTACAGATGACAGAATTATCTCCAAAATTCTATCCGGCTAGGCTGGCAGCCTTCATCTATCTTCACCCAATCTTCACATATGTAAGTATTTATGAAGGGTGGCCTCTAGACATAAACTAGCTTATAAAAATGGAAAGCAGTCTTGTACTCAAGGCAAATTAGTTTTCATGCAGATTTTAAAATAACAGCTGTGCCCAGACTTTCACAGAATGTCCAGATTTTTGCCTCATATTTTGGTCTATTCCTCATAAAATGAGGGCTTTCTGGCAAATCAACGAGGACTGAAGTCAGAAAATAATGATAGACATTTGAGTTTCAAACTTCATAGTTCAGAAAATCCACATTAATGTAAAACCTGTATTCTATTGACATTCTAAATTTGTAAATGCAATATTTAAAAAGTGTCCCTGTTTTTGGGCCTTTGTCCCCCCATTATTTATAGCTTTGTCCAGATTTCATGCTATAAGAGGTTGAGAGATATGCTATCATAGAGATAGTGTAAAAATACTTTAAGTTAAGTATTAATGTAAAGACGGGAAAAGTGTGATAATAAATCTATGTACCTATCTTTATCAACTAATTTAAGATAATTTGCATGAATAAGTGTAAAATTAAATTTCCATGCAGATATATAGCATAGAAAGTGAATTGCTAATGTTATAGAATAATTGATTTCTGGATTAGAAAGAACATAATAAAATAATTTGACTGAATTTATACTTAAAACAATTTCTGTTTATATACTTTCAATATAGGACTTTTAACATGCAATGTATGCTTGAGTTTAACATGGAACTGTGATAGTTTGATGGGAGAAAGTATTCAGGGTTATTGGTCAGCATTTGCACTTGCTCCAAATATGCTTGCCTATTCTGCATTTTTTAAGTGCTTTGTTTTATGATAAGATGCCTATTTAACATACGGGTTCCATTCCACTGCATTTGATCAAACTTATGTTAATGCCTTTTTAAACTCATCAGGCTGCAATATTAAAAGTGCTAAAAGGAAGACAAAACCATGCGAGTCTTGGAGTTTGCTCAGTTTTGGAAAGTCATTACTGCCTATTGTTTCTAGGCACTGCACCATCCAAATGCTTAATGGATTCAGCGACATTTGTCACTGAACTATGAAAGTGACACAGCAATTCCATTATTTTGACAATGATGCCAGAACTTGAAAAGTCTTACATGTCATGGAATGTTCAGATGAAAATAATCTTGTATCCTAAATTTTCATGTAGAATTTTTCATCCCCATATTGAACCCAGCACAATGACCCAATAGCAAGGCTGTAGCTAACAGGTCCAGTCCTGGGTTTCAATCCTGACTTCTGCTCATGGTATTTGAGTTTGCATGCTTTTCCCATGCTTGTGTAGGCTGTCTTTGGGTACCTACCTCAGGGGGCATGGCTTTCAATCCTGAGTTCCGGTAATGATATTTGTGGAGTACGCATGTTCTTCCCATGACTGTGCAGGATTTCTTTGAGTGCTTACCTCTCAGGTCATGGGATTCAGTCCTGGGTTCTGTTCATAGTACTTCTGGAAGGTGATTGGACTGTATTATAGGTTTTCTTTGGGAATTAGCCTCCCAGAGGCAGGATTTCATTTCTGACCTCTGGTCAATGTATTTGAAGATTTTGCATGTTTGTATAGATTCTGTTATGGTTCTCACCTGCTAAAAGCATGCCAGTATTCTAACTGTCCACAAAGACTGATTTGCTCTTCTTTCCAGGTCATTCCAGAAAAGGGCGAGAGATGGAGTATTTCACATACCTGTTTAAAAATGATTAAAACTAAAATTTAAAAAATTATAAGTACTTGACGTGCATTATTAACTTGCATATTAACTCACTAGTTTCTCGATTTTTGCATATTTTTAATAAATACCTTTTGAATGTAGTTGTCCCTCTCTAGCCTCACAAAACCACAGGTAATGATCATTTTTCAAGAAACTATCAGGCATTTGAGGAAATATGATTTATTTTGTCTCTCACCATTTTTCTTTGGCCATTCTTGGCTTTCTTCTTATGCTAAGGACTTGCATTTATTTTAATCAGCCTGACAATGTTTTACATCAGTCCATAAATTAGAGACAGTGTGGGTTTGTTCCCCTTATTTTGTATGTGAAGCACATGATTAGTTATCAGAACCCAAAAAAGAACTCTGCTACTAAGGTCAGATGAATGTGATATGTTTAATTGCTCTTACGTCAATTCCTTCAATGTAACTTACATGCCTTTTTATATGGAAATGAGTAAGGTATTTATTACTTGTTACTTGTATTATCACTTTGACTTGACAAATCTCTGACAAGGGTGAAAGCATTCATCGCTTGGTTTTGCTTAAACCATAGTTTAAACAAGCAATACCAGCTTGAATCCTTTCTTATTTTTAATAAGAATGCAGTGATCTTTGACATGGATCTTACATTAGAAGTAATGATAACAGACGATTTTAGTAATTTGTATGACTGTATCATTTTTGTACAACTAGTTTTCTATTTTATTTTATTTGGTCTTCCTTCAGGAAAGTGTGAGCTACCCTTAAAGCTGGAAAACTACATGTCGTCAATACTAGATTACATTGCCTTTACATATGTCCATCCCTGCATCCACAACCCATTTTCCCCATTTTTGCACAAGTAGTCAGGGTGACACGTCAACAGTCACAATCTAGAGCCAAGGTTTACACTGGGCATGTGAAGTGCTGTTCAACAATGCATTTTGGTTTACAATTTGTGATATCAAAGGGTCATAGAAGATTACTAGACTATTTACCCAGAGGTCATTTTAAGCCTAGCCATTTCATTCCAAAGTAATAGCACAGAAAGGCTAGTCAGTTACCAAGACTGCATTTAGTGATATTTATGCATATATGAAAATTCATTGCTAAACCAGTGTAAATATCTATGAATTGGCAGTAGAAAGACAGCAGGAATCAGTAACAACTTTCGTAGCATTATGTAATTAGCATTGTGTAAGCACTCATTTGATACCTTTCTTAAGTGTCCATCACCATCCTCTAGACCACATGTCAAACACAAGGCCCGCAGGCCAAATCCGGCCTGCCTGGATGTTTTATGTGGCCCGTGGTGAGGACAGCTGGCCGGCTGTGTCAGCGTCAACCCTGTGTGCCTGAATGGGTCATACAGCAATTTCTCTGAAAAAAAGTGAATGGCAGAGGAGTTGTGTTTTGTTTTTTTTTTAATTTTTTATGTATTTATTTGGAAGCTTATATCTTTTAGCAGACTATGCTGTGTGGTGGCGAGGAGCATGATTGTCAGACGGCTGTGTCAGCGTCATCCCTGTGTGTCTGAATAGTGCGTATCATGTGGTGGCGAGGAGAGTGATCATCAGCGGGCTGTGTCAGCGCCATCCCTGTGTGCCTGCATGGAGCACCACTACCCAAGGCCAACATCTGTGAATCTAGCAAATGTCCGAGGGAAAAGTTGATGCAGGGTGGTGCACTTCCTACCTAGTTTAGATAGATTGAAGATGCTGAAATGGTAACATTAGATTCTAATGTGGTGGTGAGCATCATCCCTGAAGGAGCACCTCTACCCAAGGCCAACATACGTGAATCTGGTAATCAAAATGTTCGAAAGAAAAGCTGATGCAGAAGGGAGACAATTTAATGAAAGATGGGAAAGCGAATATATGTTTATGCTTTGCGAAGACAAACCGGTGTATATTTTGTGTTTTGAGGCGGTATCAGTGATGGAGTACAATATACGTAGGCATTTTGAAACCAAACATGGAGCTAAGTATGCTAAATATACACTTCACGAAAGACATAAAATTGTCCAAGAAGTAAAAGGCAAACTGCAATCGCAGCAGCACATGTCTACTAAAGCTACAGCAAGAAATGATGCAGCAGTGAAAGCTAGCTATATTGTGGCTGAAGAAATTGCCTGAGCTTACAGGTGTTTTTCAGAGGGTGCCTTTTTGAAGCAATGCATGCTAAACGTGTGTGAGCAGGTGTGCAGACTTTCCAAAATGTCAGTCAAGAAATACCATTGCAGATCGAGTTCGAGATCTTGCAGGAAATCTAACACAGCTGGCTGAAGTTATCTAGCTTTTTCATTAGCTGTCAATAAAAGCACAGACAATATTGATACAGCGCAGTTGTTCATCTTTATATGAGGAGTTAAGACGGACTTCTCTGTCACTGAGGAACTCTTGGGTGTAGCTGCAATGCATGGGACAACAACAGGGAAGGAAATTTTTGAGGCAGTGGAGAAGTCCATAAATAATATTAATTTAGCCTGGGAAAAGTTGGCGGGGCTAACTACTGATGGTGCACCTACAATGTGTGCAGGGAAAAAAGGATTGGTTGGACTAATGAAGGAGAAAATGCTAAATAATGACTGATTACCTATCATTACATTATCCATCAAGAAGCTATGTGTGGTAAGATTTTTGAAATGGATAATATAATAACCAGAGTCACAAAAACAGTAAACTTTATATGAGCACGTGGCCTGAATCGTCACCAGTTCCAGCTGTTTTGACAGGAGGTAGGTGCAGAGCATGGAGACGTGCCATACCACCGTAAGGTGGCTTAGCAGGAGCAAAGTCCTCAAACGATTTTTTAAGCTCAGGGAACAAATCACTCTTTTCATGCAAAGTAAAGGAAAGCCCTTGCCTAACCTATCAGATCCAACCTGGCTTTGTGATTTGGCTATGATGTGTGATCTAACAGAACATCTCGACCAAATGAATCAGAGGCTGCAGGGATACAAACAAGTCATCATGAAGATGTCTGATATGCTCACAGCATTCCAGCGTAAACTTCTCTTATGGAAGTCCCAACTAGAACAGGACAATCTTGCCCACTTTCCTGTTTGTCAGAGTATCTCAGCCTCCTTATCCACTGCTTTTCCTTGTGCTTGGTTGGCTAATAAAGTGAGCCGGTTAATTGATGAGTTTGATCTGCGCTTCTCTGACTTCAGAGCACAGCGCTGTGGCTTTGCATCTTTGCCAATCCTTTCACAGCCGACATCAACAGTGCACCCCATCACCTTCAGATGGAGTTGATAGAGCTTCAAATTGATAGTGGCCTGAGAGTTCCAGGATGTCCAGATAGAGGACTTTTATCGTCTACTGCCCCTGACTTTATGCCACAGCTAACACTTCATACTGCCCATGTTATGTCCATGTTTGGGAGCACCTATCTGTGCGAGCAGATGTTTTCAATAATGAATCTAAACAAGAACATGCACAGATCACGCATCACCGATGAAAACCTCCACACTGTTTTACGGGTTGCCACAGCACAATACATAAAACCAGACATTGACTCACTGACCAGAGGAAAACGGTCTCAGACATCTGTCCAGAAAACAAGTAGGTGAGCAATTTCAAAACCTAAATTTCGATGTATTAAAAAAAACAAGTTTTTTGAACTTTTTTGCTTATAGTACACTTACAGTTTGGTTTGTGCTTTTTGTCATTTTCAGAACATGATTACTGCACCTTGCTAAGGCACACAGTGATGGCGCTGATGAAATTTAATGCACCAGGATGGCATGAGATATGGTCTCTCAGGATGATGAAGTATCTTTACTTCTACTAGTCTTAGTAGATATATAGATATATCTTAATAAAAAAATGAATAAAAAATTTGTCCCGCGACTTAGCCTGTGTGTTTTTATTTCGGCCCCTTATGTGATCGAATTTGACACCTCTGCTGTAGACACAATCACATTTTCTTCTTCTGTTTCTCCTTATTTATTTTAATCAGCTTGGCAATATTTTACATCAGTCCATAAATTAGAGACAGTGTGGGTTTGTTCTCCTTATTTGGTATGGGGAGCATATGATTATAATGTGCATGTGAATTTTCTTTTTGGTGGGTAAGGGTGGAGGTCATTCAGAAATGCTTAGTATTTCTGAGAGGGTCTATATTATCATATTGCACTCTCAGAAGAGCGAATGACAGATAATCAACCCCATGTAAGTGAAGGCTTACAACGTCGAAACTTCAGAACAGAGATTATTTTCCATTGGAAAACAATCGCTGTTCCGAGAAAAAAAAAACAGTAAAACATTAATTAATGTGGGGGGCTGTCCCCCCCACACCCCTACTTAAATATTCCAACTCCGAGATTGCACTACAGTGCCAAAAAAGCAAAGTAGCAAAAGCAGCCAAACAAATTCTTTCCCAGGGAAAGAATTTGCTAAACAGCTGCTTCGCTATTTTACCTTTTTGCTCTTTACTGTTCGACAAAGATGCATTCGACAACCTGCATCTGCGACAGCGTAATAGGAAACCCTTCTGAGAGGTGCTGGGCAGCTTTAACTCATTAATACCAAACACATGTGGAACTTCACATCCTCTGATACCTGCAGATTTTCAGGTCGGTTAGTCTTCGACTTAAAATGACTGCATTCAGTGACAGTGACTGGAACAGTGGTACATCACATAGTTTACATTTCATTCTTATTAGTGCTTTAGTACTCTTTATCTTAGTAAGTACAATGTCACTGTATATCCGGCTGTTTATTAGTGGGCTTTCATGTCATAGGTTGGTACTAGGCTATCTGCCCAAGGGCCAATACAAGCCTAGCCATAACAATTCCCTGGATATTTCTTCCCACAATATTTACTTCCCTGGACCCCTGTCTAGCAGGGCGACTGATATGATCCCCGGGGTGAATTTGCTATCTCCCATCCAATCGTCAAGGTTCCTTTTGAAGAGGGCCAAGGAGGTGCTCTGCTTGATATGTATGAGCAGTCTATTCTAGAGTATGGGGAGTCTCTGGGTCAGGAACCTATCCCTCCAGCATGTTTTGTTCATTGTGATGACAAGGTTTAGATCACTGGAGCGTGTGGCTCTGAGGGATTGGGATTTCTTTAAGTGGAGCATGTCCAACACCTCATGTCAGTATCTAGTCCTGCATTTTTGTTGTATTGCTATAGTATATAAAAACGAGCGAGACTAAACTCAGTGTGAAATGCCTTGATGGAGAGAGGGGAAGTGCTGTAGTTATCATAACCCCAAAAAAAAACTCTGCTGCTAAGGTCAGATGAATGTGATATGCTTGTGTGCTCTTTGGTCAATCCCTTTAATGTAACTTACAAGCCTTTTTTATATGGAAATTAGTAAGGTATATATTACTTGTTACTTGTATTATCACTTTGATTTGACAAATCTCTGACAAGGATGAACGCATTCATCTCTTGGTTTTGCTTAAACCATAGTTTAAACAAGCAATACCAGCTTGAATCCTTTTTTCTTATTTTTAATAAGAATGCAAAGTGATCTTTGACATGGATCTTTCATTAGAAGTAATGATAACAGCCTATTTTAGTAATTTGTATGACTATTATTTTTGTACAACTAGTTTTCCATTTTATTTTATTAGGTCTTCCTTTAGGAAAGTGTGAGCTACCCTTAAAGCTGGAAAACTACATGTCATCAATACTAGATTACATTGCCTTTTCATATGTCCATCCCTGCATCCACAACCCATTTTTTCCATTTTTGCACAAGTGGTCAGGGTGACACGTCAACAGTCACAATCATCTAGAGCCAAGGTTTACACTGCTAGCTTATATATATTTATAATGTTGCCAGAAAATAACTCAGAATTTTTTTTGGTACCCAGTACCCTATTTGACTGAGGAGCCATTCCTGATGTCTGTGGGGACTGGGCACGTGAAGTGCCATTCGACAATGCATCCTGGTTGACAATTTCTGAGATTATAGGATCATAGGCGATTACTCGGCTTTTGACCCAGATGTTATTTTACGCCTAGCCGTTTCATCCTAATGTAATAGCACAATACTGAAGACTACAGTTAGGGATATTTATGCATATATGCAAATTTATTACTAAACCAGTGTAAATGTCTATGAATTGGTAATAGAAAGACAACAGGAATCAGTAACAGCATTTGTAGTAGTATGTAATTAGCATTGTGTAAGCTTTCACTTGATACCATTTTTAAGTGTCCATGACCATCCTCTAGAAACAACCACATTTTCTCCTTTTGTTACTCCCATCCAGCAACTTAGCTATGCAATCCATCTCCTACTACACCGCTTACCTGGTGCAAAGCACTGCTTTTAAGAGAGCAGAACCTCTCCTTCTTCTTGTAAAGTCCACCCCCTCTAAAAATGCACCAAAAAGGATGATAAACAGCCAACCCACAGCAGTCTTCAACTACACATTTTACCTAATGCAAACAGATACTGTTAAGAAATTAGAACCACTGTCAGAGAAAAGTCCATCTCCTGTAAAAATACACCAAAAGGGATGGCAAACAACCAAATGTAGGCATGTTAAATACCTTTTTCTCCAAGTATTGCATAATCTAAGTTGCTGGAAGGTGATATAAGGCATTGCCTAAACGATCCAGCTTTTTTTTATATTTCTCAAGCTGTGTGTAGTATATGCAGAGTTCCCTAATTGTGACTCAGCTATTCAGTCTATACTGTAATGGCCAACAGCAAAATCTCTTACTCAGATTGTTATTTCGCCGGAGTCTTTCCAAGCTAAATAGACAGTGGATAAGATGTAATTTCATAAAGTAGCACGTTTACTTACCGAGTATTAGCCACATATAATTTCTGAGGCGCTGCATGATTTTCCAATGAGCGTGGGCTGTTCCATTCACCATTGCTTCACAGGGACTGACTCTGCTCTTCTATCCTACCCCAATTCCTACCCACCCCAACAACCTACATTTAAACATAACTAACCTTTGCCATCTAACTCCATAGCCTATCTCCAAATCATTTCACATCTTAACTAGCATACTTTTTGAAGTGGTACCTCTTACTCCACTACTTAACTAATTCTAATTACTCTGTGTCACTCTACTTTATTACATCTCTGCACTTAGCAACAGTGTATTTCTTACTTCTCCCCATCACTGCAACTCTGTACCTAACAGAAACCACATTTCACTTCAAAATAATCATACTGTTACTTCTCTTAATATCACTTTCAATGCCTGCTCACTTCACCTCCTACAAACATTTACCTCTCAATATTCTCAAAATCAACACACGCACAGACATATATCTCGCAAAATCCCCCACACCCACTTCACTATACGTTGTAGCCTTATAAACATAACAATCAATCAACTTTACCAAACTAATTTCAGAAAACAAAACCTGCTACCTTAAAGACATAACATAAAAAACATAAATTAACTAAAATGTCCCCAAAAATGCCTCCTGTATCCCAACTCAAGGCCCCTATCCCCACATGCTTTCTCACTAAACTCAAACCAGCCTACCAAAACTCCTCCATATAATGATTCCTCTGGCTTGTACCTGTTTGCAATTAACCAAATAAGTATTCACTACAAAATAATAGACATACATGCCTGGACTGACCAACCCCACACTGATATATTGGTAATTACTGAAACCCGGCTAAAATCACAAATCAAAGATAAAGAAATCCTACCACCAGACCACAACATTTTAAGACAAGACAGAACTAACAAATAATGTTGCAATGCATACATTCTGTACAAAAAGCTGCTTAACTTTTATCACCCCTACTTGCCCTCCAATCATAAATGATACTAAGATCTTAATCACCTCTCTAAAACTAAATGCTCATAAAATCTTTAGCTTAACAGTTTCATACATGCTCCCAGCAATAACAAACTCACCAGAAGCCCTCCTGTCCTTGACTTCCACAAACATCCCATTACAAAATTTATTATAAGAGATTTTAACATAGACCGGAATACGATTGCCTCAGACTCCCATCAAATGCCATAAATCATTACAATTCCACCAAAGTAATCAGGTCCCTTGCTAGATACAAAAAAGCAACAAATACGTCAGCTGTCATTGACCGGGTACAAACCAGCACTCCTAAAATTTATAACCACTAGTGGGACTTTATCAGATTTGCTAGGAATCATCACCCAACCTATGCAATAGCAAAGACTAAACCAATTAAAAAGTGGCATCGCTACAATACTGATCACAACTTCCCCTCTTTCAAGCCTGAATTCTTTATCTCAGAACTAAAAACATTAAGCTGGAATTTATTAGAAACTTATAATATAGAAGATGCAATTGTATACTTTAACTCTATATGTATAAATTTTCTTCAGAATATCTGCCAGCCACACAACACAGTAGGCCTCTTTGCTCAACTGATAAACTACTGCTATCAAAATTCAAATAAAATAATTCAGCAGGTGAAACACTTTACTCCTACATATCAAAAGCCTGGAACTCAGTCCTACTACCTGTCAAACAGCAAATATCACACACTTCAAAGCCTTAATTAAACAAAACCTCTCTAATACATGGCTCTGCTCCAGTTCACCCTAAATGTTACTTTAACTTCTTCCTTAAATCTGATCTTCCCTCATATGAACTACAAACACATCAACAATACCATACTTAAAACTGCCATGCTATCTGATTATACTTAATTGAACCTTTTCTGCTTTGTTGTAACCCCACTCTTCATGGGACTATATATTTTGCCCTTCACCTTTGTGTAACTTGCATGGTATGTTTTCAACTTGCTATTCTGGATATGAAAAACCTGACTATGTATGTATATATACTCATCTAATCCTGCCAAACGTCTTTGCTAATATATCTTCTGGAGCTTTTCTCTGCAGGTCTCTGCTGAAAAAAATTCTTTGCACAGTTGGACTTTCTCAGTAAACAAATGCAGTACATAAATGATGTACTGAGTTATAGTCTATTTGGATAAAGTAATGCATAGAAATATTAATATTGCACATATTTATAATATTGCATAAAAAGAAATCACATTTTCTTTCTTTCTTTCTTACTAAC
>NC_056746.1:1203227779-1203262779 GCF_019279795.1 Protopterus annectens | reverse complement strand
CTTTTAAGTGTGTGTGTGTGTGTGTGTGGATTGCTGCTTTTTTGTGTGCCTGTGGTGTGTGTTTCTCGGTACAGCAAACTTTTTCTCTGGGATTGAGGTTTCGATATTGTTAGGGCTCGGGTTTTGCAGTTCAGCATTACGGCATTCGATAATCTAATATAGACCCATATTTCTATATATATATCTATATATATATATATATATATATATATATATATAGGTCCATACAAAGAGCACACTGCAGACAAAAAACAAATAACTGATGCTTTGCAATATATAGCTTGTAGTGAGGTATCAGACCTGTGGAAAAAAAAGACATAAAAGGGAAAAAAAAACAGTTGAGATAAATACATGTTAAGCTAAAATCAACTATAAAATAAACTATGCAGCCATGCAAAAACAGCATATGGTGTAACTGGCTAAGATAAAATGAAGCAGGCAAATTAATGCAGATAAATATGTATGGGAGTTCTTGGTTATGCTCGGGGTGCTCATTGTAGGCTTACAGTGTTCAGCATTTTTAATGAGCTTCTGGACTAGTGCACACACACACACACACACACACACACACACACACACCCACGCCCACGCCACACACACACACACATGTGAGAACGTACCTACAAACGCACATATACACACTCTCAAAGACACACACACAAACACATCCTTATTCTACTATCGTTTTTTTTAAAATATATACATATTCATATTTCAATAAATAATCAAATAAACCCGTATTTATTTTAGAATGTGTGGCTGGCTACATTTGTGTTTGTATTATGAGCTAATGAGTTGCAGAATGCCTTTCTCTGTAGTCGTACAGAGTTTATATTTAGCTAACCCTCAGCTACCTGTATTTCTGTTAAAAATAATAGCTACTACTCAGATGCATGCAACACCAATTAAGACAATGTCTAACACGTATAGCTTCATTGATGAGCTACACATTACTAAGTGACAAGACTGCACAGTATTATTTTATTTTGTAGAAGTCCTCAGGAATTTGTCTGCATTTCCATGTAAAGTATTTGTCATTTAAAACTCTGGCAAAGCAAGTTACAGAGCAAAGATTTTCTACTCAAAAAGGAAACGGCGAAAAATATTTTCCTGAAGCTGTCTTCAGGAATAACTCTATCAAACTAAATGACATAAACCAGAAGTCTGAAAGTAGCCAAAGAGGAATGTGTGACAATTTAAAAAGGGAAACCACGTGACAGAAGACAGCTTATAAAGATGTAAAACAAGCTTGTACCCCAAGGCAAATTAGGGTTTCATGCAGATTTTAAAATAACTGAAGTAGTATTAGTATCCTATAGAGACTGCAACAAATACTTTAAGTTATGCATTATCATGTAAAAATGGGAAAATGCATGACAATGCAACTATTTACCTATCTTTATTAACTAATGTAAGACAATTTGCATAAAATAAACATATAATCAACTTTTCATGCAGATAAGTACTACAAAAAGTGGCATTGAACACTTAATGTTATAGATTAATTGACTTCCATAATAGATGAAGCATTATAAAATCATTTTACTGAATTTATATTGGAGAATATTTCTGTAGGTATTTTTTCAATATACAATTTTTATCATGCAATGTACAAATGAGATTTGAATGAAACTGTATAGACTGATGTGAAAAAGTAATCAGGGCTTATTGGTCAGCATCTGTACTTGTTCCAAAGATGTCAGCCATTTCTATATGTTTTAAGTGCTTTATTTTTTGACAAGTCACCTATTCAACATAACAGCTCCATTCCACTTCATTAGATCAAGTCTGTGTTTAGACCTTTTTAAATTTATCAAGCTGCAATATTTAAAGGGCTGATGGGAAGACCAAACCATTGGATTTCGCTCAATGCCTGATGAGTCATGAAACTAATTATTTCTAGCACTGCACTATTCAGCTTAGAAAAAAAAAAATGAAATGCTGTGCAACTTTAATTAAGTTAAGTATGCCTTAGTCACGAAGAGTATGTACAAACGGAAGATACCTCATAAAATATTTTAGCTGGCAGGTTCAAAATAAGTATTATTTATATGTCCCATGGTGTACTTGTTAACAATCATGGTAAACCTTAGTGGTCAAGTTTATGGATGGATCAGTAATGTCTTCATTATAACTGTCTCCGGAAAGCACTAGAATGAATACAAATATTATAAGGCTCTAAGATGAAAATCATCCAGTACTCAGGAACTGGATACTATGCTTTTGCTAACTTAATCATAAAATAAAGCACTTAAAACACATACAATAGGCTGACATCTTTAAACAAGCCAGTTTGGTGAGAAAGAAATTCCTGTCCAAAAGAAGACGGTCCCCAAAATCAAAGGACTCCCTTACTGGACTAAATAAGCAAATTAGACACCTAGTGAAAAAATCCAAAGCATATGGATCTAAATTGGCCATACTAGCCAAGGGTAACCGCAAGGCATCCTTTGGCTATGTCTGCAACCTCAAGGGTAAATCCTAGATTTGCATTGAATTGAACTTGTTGTAAATGGAACAACACATACTAAACTTGGTGACATTGCTATCCTGCTGTTAGATAGGCTCAGTGAGAACATCTCCCCGCATCACTGCCTAATATACCACAACACATTGCTCCCACAAGTTTCCCCAGAAATCTCTAAGGAACACATCCTTAAGGCCCTTTCCAAGGCAAAACACATGGCCTCTATGGGACCAGACAACAGTCTTGGCTGCTTCCTAAACTGCCTAAAGCAGGAGCTGATGGCACCTTTGAGTACTCTCTTTAACCATAGTCTAAGCACTGGGTATGTTCCTGCAGACTGGAAAACTACCACTGTCATCCCCCTCCACAAAGGAGGCTCCTCTGCTGGCCCTGGGAATTACAGACCAATAAGTCTGACCACCCTCATATGTAAGGACATAAAGAGAATCATCATGGACCTCAGGATCAAGGATATAGGCAACTTCCAAATACTAGACCCATCCCAGTTTGGTGTAGGTAAAGGGAGATTGTGCCTACTGAACTTGGTGGACTTCTTCAAGATAGTCACCAAAACCCCGGATGAAGGCATACTGCCTATTTAGACCTAGCAATGGCCTTCAGCACTATCCCCCACTCAGGCATCATTGATAAACTTACCCAACTAAATGTAAACCAGTGTATAGTAAGTAGGGTTGCTAAGAGGCTCACTGATAGAACACACACACACACACACACACACACACACACACACACACACACACACACACACACACACACAGTTAAAATAGGTGACTCTTCATCCACCTCGAGACCAGTAACCAATGAAGTACCACACACACACACACACACACACACACACACACACACACACACAGTTAAAATAGGTGACTCTTCATCCACCTCCAGACCAGTAACCAATAAAGTAACACAGAGCTAGGTGCCGGGGCCCCTATTGTTTGGAATTTACTTTTCTGATATACATTTCAAAACAAAAGGTATGTGGCTAAAAAAGTTTGCAGATGACTGCACGCTGGGCATGATCATTGAATCCACTAGTGACATTGTCACCCTTCAGGAAGGTCTTACACAAACCAATAATTGGTGCCAAAGTCACGGGCTCAAGCTAAATGCCAAGAAGTGCATCATCTTCCCCTTCAGCAAGGAAGATGCCCCTACAAAGTACCACATTAACAACAATATTTTAAGTACTTAATCTGTGGTAAGAGATCTGGGCACACAAGTTGACAGCAACCTCTCCTTTGACCATCATGTTTCCACAGTGGTAAGGAAAGCCTTTTATGTTGCCCATCTCATCAATAAGGGCATTGCCTCCAGAAAAAGAGGTTATAACCTCCTTGTACTCCTCACTTATTAGACCAATTAAAGAATACAATGCAGTTAAAAAAACTATGGTAATGAAGCAGCAACACGAAAAATATGTAGGCAAGCCAAGTAAAATTCAAGATTTTAATAGGTATAAAAGGCTAAGCCCTTTCGTTCTCACATTGGAACTTTCTCAGAACAAAATTCACATCAAACAGTCATCTTAAATACAAATTCTTTATTGATTTATGATATGTTAATTGCTTGTTTAACTGCAATTAGCCACAGTATAATATCTTAACTTTAAGATGGAATTAATGGAACAAGCCTCATTAAATCCTGGATATAGCAATGCATTCAGTAAAACTTGCCATTTAAATTCACAAATTTCAAGATGTTCCTTAGTAACCCTACCCTGAAGATCTTGTTTCACCTATTTTAATAATAAAAATGCAGAACTGTGATCCCTGAAATCATGTACATGTTTAAATAAAGCATTAGTGTCTCTCTTATGTTTAATGTCTAAAAAGTGCTCATATATACGCTTACTCAATTTCCGGGGGGGGTCTTGCCTACATAAAAAGCAGGACAAGACTGACTTTCAGCTAAACAGAGCACACCTTTTGTACAAGTAAAATAACCTTGTATTTTACATGACTTTCCCATAATAATAAAATCTTTTGCCACCAAAATATGTGGGCATATAGAACATCTCCCACATTTCAACATACCCAACTTTTTAACAGTCATATTCCCTTGTTCTTTCCTAGATTCCAAATACTTCTTAAACTTTATATCTTTTTTAAATACAATCTGAGGCTCACTTCCAGCTTTACCAATCAACTCACCACTAGATAAAAGAATTTCCCAGTTTTTCTTAATGTAGCTGACTATTGCATCCGAGTGGTTTGAGGAACATCTAAGGAAATATAGCTGTCTTTCTAATGATAAGAGTAATTCTATCATGGCTGTAATGGAACTGGTTTTAACAAATAATTTTTTGTTTTTTGATGGCCAATATATTAAACAAAAGACTGGTGTTGCAATGGGGGCAGCTTTTGCCCCCATTTTGCAAACCTGGTCAGGGCGGAATGGGAAGGCAAGTATTTGTCTTAGTCCATTTCAATAAAAACACAACACCGAATGACATTTGACAACCTTTATTAAACTTCCATAAATATGATTGTTAACCAATAGTTATGTATATATTTCCATCAAAACATAACACGGGCGATAATAACTTCCACGAAAGAAAACATAAAATAACCATAAGGGCAGTGTAACCACTCACCCTTGATAAGCAGTGTCCCCCACTTGCTCACTTATCTTTGCACTAACAAGGCAGCATTACCCACTCACCTTCAATTTGTTGAATTACACCACCATCCAAATAAGCAGCTCTGCTTGCTTATTAACGTATCCAACAGAGCAACTGCTCACTTTCCATCCCAACTTATTGAATTGCACATCCAACACCAGAGGGGGAACAGAAGAGGGCAAACCTGCCCCTCTTCTCTGCCTTCCCACTGAAATAACCACAATCCCCCACTAATAAAAAGAGGGAGGGCAGGAGGGTAGCATGTTCATCCCAAAAATGTGGCTTCTACCTCACTTATACTTGACAAAACCCTCTAAGCCCATCCCTACCCTCATTTCTTCCTAAACATCCATCCATCCCATTTAACCCTATCCTCCCCTTAGTCTCTTACTTCCTGCTAATCTATGTGCCTAGCCCACACTTGAAAATGTCCCGGGACAAAATGGTCTGTTCCAAACATCATCTGTCCTGGTCCAGTTCAATAAAAACTGAACACTGAATGACATTTGACGAACATTATTAAACTTCCATACATATGATTGTTAACCAATAGTTATATATAGATTTCCGACAAAACATAACACAGGTCATAATAACCTCCATAAAAAAACATAAAATAACCATAAGGGCAGTGTAACCATTCACCGTTTATAAGCAGCATCCCCCACTTGCTCACTTATCTTTGCACTAACAAGGCAGTGTTACCCGCTTACCTTCAATTTACTGAATTACATTACCATCCAAATAAGCAGCTCTGCTTGCTTAACTTATCGAACAGGGCAACCACTCACTTTCCTTCACAATGTATTGAATTGCACATCCAACACCAGGGGGGGAACAGAAGAGGGCGAGCCTGACCCTCTTCTCCGCCCACCAGCCTGACCATGCTGCCCCCCCCCCTCTCTTCAATAAACTTCCAGCAACTCACCCACCATTAAGGCATCTGGCCAAACATCATTCAGTGTTCCCCATCCTCTCTAACCAAGCTGTAACAAAGTCATCACCTCCTAAAACCCTTTCACATAACTAACGAGAATAGTCAGTTACCTAAGCAGCTGAAAATAAACTGCTGATCCCTCTCCTATGCTAAGATAGCAACCCTAACCTCATAACCTAATATAGCACCTGCTCATGAACTAAATAATCTTTACCTCATGACCAATGGAAGCCCTGCCGTGATTCCAGCCAACTGGACAACCAAACAGTAAGCCCACTGCCACTAAACCATGCAGAAGCAATTGTATACCATCATACCACCTTGTGACCCCATTTTACCATCCAGTTACTGTAAAAAAAAAAAAAAAAAAAAAAAAAAGGTCTCTTTACAGTCAATGCAATAACAATCCTAATGATTCCCTGATAATTAACATCCAACTGGACAAGCAACCAATTGCACAGGCAACTGAAATTAAAACCAATAATCCCAAACTAACACCAGATAACAATGCCCTTGTAAACATCTGTATTCATACCCAGTCATTAACTGACAAATGCACCACCAGCACTGTAAAGCACAAAGCCATCCAACAAATGAAAACCCAGCATTACAAAGCAAAACATCTGATAACCAAAATAGCATTTGCTGACCCACACCCACTCACAAAAAAATTAAAAACACCCCTAAATGAAAAGAAAACCCTAAAGGTAAAACAGGCCAAACATATTAGGCCAAATATGAACGTGTTACCTGATTCTTCAGTGACCTAGTACCTCAAAACCCACCTCTAATACCCAACACTAAAGTACTCTGACCACCTCTCCTACCTGAAAAGTTTGACCCTCACAAACCTATCTTGCCCTCCAGTTCATTTACCGCAACCTCACAATGTTGTCCCTATCCTCTCATAACTGAGACTTGCCATTAATCATAAGATGTTACCAAAGATGGAAACCTCATATATCAACTTCACTCCAACCTATATAGATATAGAAAACCACAGCTATACCCTTAAACCTAACTGGCAAATCCTTCCCCGCAGGAGGAATTGACAAGCCTTCTGTATACTTTGCATGATCAGAACTACCTAGCCAGAACTACCTAGCGAAATTACCCTCCTAATACCTCCTTCAACAGTAAGCATAATTATATCCATCCCTTGCAATGAAGGATATGCTCCCATGGTAATACTCCACAACCTGACCCATTTCAATGAAGACCCCATATACCAATAATGCAGCAAGAACTTCCATCCAGATGATTACCCTCCTACTTGAAGCACATAATCAAACAAAATCAAAGACAGTACCTTGTAGTTGCAGGAAAAACAGACAATAACAACTCCAAATTCAGCTGCATGCTGGAAAAGTGTGATCTCATTGCATACTGCTCCAGCAGCTGACATTCGCTGCAACCTCCCCTCTCACCTGTCTAGTCAACATCCCTCTGGTTGCCAAGTACTGCTACTCTGCACCTCTTCCATCTGTAAAATAAAAGACAGCTGTAAGTCTTTCCTTCAACAGCAACAAAGTCCTGGACAAATCACTATACTAATGTGATTCTCCTGCTGAATGTAGAGCCTACTGTACTACCCTGTCCCCGTCCAATTTGCAGTTGTTATGAAGGCCTTAATATGGATTTCACCTTTTGCCCATCCGCTCCACATTGCAAGGGATAGTGCTTCCCTTTCAGAGATTGAAACGGTTGAAAACTGTCTACACTTTGGTGCTTGTCAGTTACTTTCAGAAATTAACCCTCATAATTTCCCCATGAATCACCCAAAACCAAAAATATTAAGAGAAATGGGTAGAAAACATGGGGAGAAGAAATTCAAAAGGATAAGCCGGTCCCACTGCTCCCCTGTGAGCCTAATCCAGAAAATGCATGCCCAGGCTGAAACCAACCTGCAGGAAAAATATGCATGCTCTGGGGAGAACTGAGTATAGTGAAAAAAAAATAGGCCAAGAGTGAAAGGGCCAACGAATTATCCCTCTCCAAACACATTGACATGTAGTATATAAATCTCAGGACCCAATTTTCCCATGTCTTCTGCCAAAACCTCCCCACCTGCCTGCGACCTCATGCCACCAAAAGGTCCTTCCCGTTTGCTGTCTCCTCTTCCATCAAATGCTGAACCCCATCCGCATCGATTAACTCAACCTGTGATTCTCTTACCACCTCCAATAGTGTACTGCATGGGCCAAAATAACTTATTTTGAAAAACAGTCTGCATAGCTCTCAACCTTCTGTCAGAACCTTCGGTCTCCAAAATGAGGAACACTAGCTTCCACAATGTGGAACAAATGTACAAAATTACAACAATAGCTCACTAGCAACCTCGCCTTACCCCTGGAATCAGGAACAAACAAAGTATTGCTGCCCCCCACCCCCCATCTTGACCTTTCCACCCTTCAGTACTTGACAGCTTAGCAGGGTCAGAACTGTTAGAGTGCAAGTCGGGAACAGCTAAGCAAAGCATGTCTGCAAAGCAATTAAAGGTATGACACCCCCCCCCATACCTACTACATGTGGTAGCACCACTAGTGCTGAGGAAAGAGGGAGTGCAAAACATGACAAGCCAGTTTCGCTAGGCAATGAATGAGCTATAATATATAACTATTTTTCCTTTCTCCTCCCAAATTATACATAAAAAGGTATATGCCTGTGAGACTTTCCATCTCATATCCCATTAACCAAAGCATCACTTTCATTCCACCAAACCATAGTCAGAAAAGTTGTGTACTCACACCTTTCATTCATTTTTCAATGACTTGTACTGAGCAATAACTATTCACCCAAAGATTCATATGTGACTTTGTCTCAAGTAAGTAATATCAGCATGCATCATATATGCTTGTAATCAACATAAGTAATCCAGGCTGCCAACTGCACCTGCCATAGCCCTCCTCCACAGCAGTTAAATACGTAGCAGGCATGCCCTCATGACAAGCATTCTTCTCAGGCAAAGACAACCCATGAAACACAGTGTCCACCCTTTCCCCAGCAAATCATTACTGCGGCAAGGACAACTGAAAACCGCCATCACAAACCCAGAACCCCCCCCCCCCCCGAACCATCCTCAACACTATTATTTCAGCCTTCGACAACTAATGGTTTCAGTAAGCAACATGTTCTATGTAAAGACATTAGTCAGTTATTTGCCACATCTAATATATAACTAAGAACTTTCCATCTTGTTAAGGAGGTTGTAAATAACCTACATTGTCCCAGTCCCCTTAATAAAAACAGGAAAATAGCAAATCCGAGCTTCATTAAGACAATAGGGAAGTCAAATATGCTGTGCCTTTCAAACTTTGTTTATAACTGTGATAAAAAGCAATTCTGTTTTTCCTCCCATCAAGAAAAAGACTCTGTCCACCAGATGACGAGGTGTTGTGTCAGGGACATTTTTAACAGAAATAAAGCAATGACACAGAGCTAGTGCAATCTGTGATGTTTACAGGATCAGGAGTCAGTGGAACATTTTCAAAGTTTGCTTAAAAGGAACAAAAAAAAATGTTAACTTTCAAGGCAATGTGATCCCTCTTCCCAGTTTTCGAAACTGTACTTCAAAAGTATTGTTCATCCAACTGTAACTGAGCTACTCAAAATAACCTTACTATCAAGATCTCTAAAACTGCAACAAGGTTCTTTAGATCCCCTCAAAAGCATGCTGCTGCCTCTCTGCCAGTTATAGCAGTCCCTGAAGAGAACAAAGTCCTCTTAGTAGAACAAAGCAAGCACCTCAGCCCAGTATTGGCTAAAGCTTTCCATTTCAAAAATCCCATTGACACAGTAAACTTACTGCCCAACTAAAAATGTTGTACACTATATCTAACCTCCTCTCCAAATTGACCAAAGTAATACTTGGCATGAATTAATTCATCCCAAGACTTCAATTTGCCCATCCAGTTAACATCCTATAATCCACCTATAATACACTAGAATTCAAACAAACAGCACAAGCAGATTCGTTAACATATTCCCACAATTATATCTCCAATTAAAAAAAGGCAACTCGATAACATTTCAAAGCAAAACCTACTTTCCTTATACCCACTTATATTTACCATTCAAAGTTATAGCTTCTGCACATCTCCAAAAAGCAGCAAACCTGAGCTATTTGTGATCCATGTATTTACACTGAATGTTTCTAATGTCAAGGACCACAGCACAGAGTCAAAATGTTGAAATAGAAAATACTGCAGTATTTTACTGAATGCGAAGACAACTGTTGGAAATCACACTGCAGTGGGGAACTGGGAATTGACCTTTTCCCCACTGTAATGTGATCTCAGTGTTAGTTTATGTAATTAGAAGGAGGTGTGGGGCTGAAATGCTATTTATTTATGAATGTATTTATTTATTTATTTTTATTATTTTTATTTTTGGGGGGAGGGTTCTGTTTCAACTGTCACTGTGGCAGTCAGCACTCAGCCCCCCCCCCCCAAAACAAGCATTATGCTTTGCACCTTGTGAACGTGCAGAAAGCCTCCTGTTTCTTACTCCTGCCACTTTGCTGGATTTCACTTTAATTCTATGAGGAATTAGCCAAAAGCAAGTAAAAGCTGTCTCTTCCGTGGAAATCTGTACAGTGGAGAGATATGACTGAGTCACCATCCCATCCTCCCACTGCCACTGAGAATGCGTGGCAATAACCATCAACCAACTCACTCAGAGCCCGTGAAAAGAATCCCAGCTTCATCGAGAAACACTTCTTAAAATGGGCATGGTCAACTGACCCCAAAGCAAAACCACCACCACTAACGAGCTGAGGGAAATACAATTATATCAATCAGAGATGAAATTGAGGATGGTTACCTCCAACAGTTGCAGAAGAAAGAAAGTCCTCAACCCCACTGTAGTCAGCCAGCGATTAAAAACTATATTGATAACCACAGCCCTACATAATGTTGCTGGCATGCAAGCTAAATCACAGCCCCAAAGATTAAAGTGAGAGGGGAGCCAGTGGAACATCATAGGTTCATAGGTAGGTACTAGGCTATCGACCCTAGGGCCTATACAAGCCTAGCCATAATGATTCTCTGGCTATTGCTTCCCACAAATATTTACTTCCCTGGACCCCTGTCTAGCAGATGTGACCCCTGGGGTGAATTTCCTATCTCTTATCCAATTGTCAAGGTTCCTCTTGAAGAGGGCCATTGAGGCGCTCTGCCTGACATGTATTGGCAGCTTATTCCAGAGTATGGGGAGTCTTTGGGTCAGGAACCTATTCTTCCAGCATGTTTTATTCATCATGAGGTCAAGATCCCTGGAGTGTGTGTCTCGGAGGGATTGGGATTTCTTTAAGTGTAGCATGTCCAACAATGCTGGGATTGACATGGCCTTGCGTGTTAGGCAGAGATCGCCTCTGAGTAGGCGATATGCGACAGAGTATAGCTGGAGTTTCTTTAGATGGTCAGCATAAGGCATCTGCTTTAGGCCTGTGATTCTTTTTGTGAGGTATTTTTGTGGCTTTTCTAGTTGCTGCAGATGTCTTGTGAGTTACATACCAAATAGGCATTGTACTCTATAATGGGTCTAATGAGAGATGAATACAGAGGGACAATGACTTCTTTTTTTTCTGGATGAAAGCCCTTAGTGATGAGGTGTGCCATGTAGAAGGATTTTCTAACTATTGTGGCTATGTGGTTATCAAAGGTGAGACCACTGTCTACCTGTGTCCCTAAGTCTCTTATCACACTTTCGGTGTTTAGTGTACTGCCACCTATGTGGTACTTCACAGGTAAGTGTTTTTCCAAAAGGGGACAACTATACATTTTTTTGGCATTTAGCTTGAGCCCATGGCTCTGGCACCAGGCATTTGTTTCGGTAAGGCCCTTTTATAGTATATCCACTTCATTTAGGGATTCAGTAATGACTCTGAGCTTGCAGTCATCTGTGAACTTTGTAAGCCAGAGTCCCTTAGTGTTGGCATGTACTTCAGAGAAGTAGATGCCAAACAAGAGTGGTCCCAGGACAGAACCCTGTGGTACACCACTTGTCACTTGTCTGGAGCTGGATTTGGAGTCGGCTACTTTTACAGTGTGTGTTCTGTCAGTAAGCCAGTTTGCAGGATCAAGCTACATAACCACACCAGGAGGAAAACAGTCATATGAAGGTAACTTACACACCTCACAGCCTTCTTAAAAAACCTAAAATATAACACCTGCTGGCCCACAAATACCAGTCAACTATCAAAGCAACCGACTGCCTACAATCACCTGCCGCATTTCTGTTTCTACACCTTTGGCATATCCAACCTGCACAGGGCCCAAAATTCTTTTTACCCGTGTACTACCAGTAACCATAAGGCCTACCTGTCCACCACAGTACTCGCAGGTTGTCCTGGACGTAAAGCTTGCTACATAGCAAGTTCACACCAAAAATGTGACTTTTACCTCACTCACACTTGACAAAACCCTCTTAGCCTCTCCCTACCCTTACCTCGTTTCCTCCTAAACATCCCTCCATCCCATTTACCCTATCCTCCCCTTAGTCTCTTAATTCCTGCTAATCTATGTGCCTAGCCCCCATTTGAAAATGTCCCAGGACAAAATGGTCTGTTCCAAACCTCATATTTTAAATAATGATTGTTGTAATTCTTGATCTTTATATCTCAGATTCCTGGATGATATATGTATTTTTTGGATTAGTACTAAATCTAGACTCCAGGAAGTTTTGAGTTATATTATTTCTACAATATATTTTATACAGTTTTCATATAATTTTAATGATTCAGAAATTGCATTTCTTGATGTAAAAATAAAAGAACAAGATCAAATTAACAAATTTTGTTCTAATATATATAGAAAAATTAATTTTTCAAATTCATACCTTCACTATTCAAGCATGCACCCCTATTATCAGAAAAAATCTGTAGTTAAGGGACAAATGGTTAGGATAGTTTGTACGATCAATGAAGATGATGTTTTTGAATACGGGTGTGATTTATTGGTTGATGTGTTTACCAAGAGAGGTTATACTATTGAATTTGTTGCTGAAATAAAAGATGAGGTGATTAAGAGAGGTAGAGGGGTTTATGTTTCTATAGTGCATGGTAACATAGGTGAAATTCTGAATTGGTTTGGTGAAAATGCAACAACTAATAGCAATAATAACAAAACAGTCAATTTTATTTCAACATTTGCTTTAGACAGTGATGCAAAATCAGCTGCGTTAAGAAAAACTGGGCATTTTTTTGTCCAGTGGTGACTTGATGGGCAAAGTTGGAAGGGAGCCTCAGATTGTATTTAGAAAAGATATAAAATTTAAGAAGTATTTGAACTCTAGGAAAGAACAAGGAAATACAATTGTTAAAAAGGTGGATATGTTCAAATGTGGGAGATGTTCATTATGCCCACATGTTTTGGTGGTAAAAGATTTTAATATACTGGGAAAGTCCTTTAAAATAGAAGGTCATTTCAATTGTTATACAAAAGGGGTGGTCTTTTTAGCTAAATGTCAGTCTTGTCCTTATTTTTATGTAGGCAAAACCACCCAGAATTTGAGTGAATGTACATATGAGCACTTTTTAGACATTAAACATAAGAGAGACACTTTATTTAAACATGTACATGACTTCAGGGATCACAGTTTTAAATTTTTACTATTAGAACAGGCGAAACATGATCTTCAGGATAGGGTTACTAAGGAAAATCTTGAAATTTGTGAATTTAAATGGCAAGTTTTACTGAATGCATTGATATAGTCAGGAATTAATGAGGCTTGTTCCATTGATTCTATCTTAAAGCTAAGACATTATACTGTGGTTAATTGATTTATGATGTGTTAATTGCTTGTTTAAGAATTTGTATTTAAGATTACTGTTTGATGTTAATTTTGCTCTGAGGAAGTCCCCAGTGTGGGAATGAAAGCACTTAACCTTTTATAAATATTGAAATCTTGGATTTTAGTTGGCTTGCCTACATATTTTTGTTATTGGTGCTTCATTACCATAGTTTTTTTAATTGTTCAGTTGGTTCATATAACACAATGCACTCCTTGGCATGTACCTCGCCAGCCACCTCCAACAATTGGAGAGAACTTACAGGTACATTGCAAAGAAAATTCAAGGTGCCCAACACCTGTCCTATGCAGACAGACCTAAATCCCTCTTGCTATATGCTGTGTCCTACAGATTACTTAAGGGTGACCTCTGCCTAGCCTATAAGGCAACCACAGATCCTGCCCTGATGGAAATGCTGCACATTAACAAGACAATTGGTACCTGGTGCACCCACTCTAGTGACCTCAACATGAGAAGTAACATTAACAGAACCTACTGGAGAAACATGTTCATCTCCCAAAGGTTCCCCTACTCTGTAATAAGCTTCCAATCCTAGCTTAAACAGAGCCATTCACTTCATTATAAGCACTAGTCTTATAAAAATAAACTTAACATAAAAACATAAACTAATAAAAATGACCCCCAAAATACCTCTACCTCAGAAAAATTCAAGTATAATCTGGATAACTAAATGTGGAATCACAAATTCACCCCTGGGGTATTACTTGTGTTCCTTCTAGACAGGGGCAACAGGTGCTGAGTCAGGTCTATTAATAGCACCACTAAAAGAGGGAAAAACTTAACTAAGCTTGTAAGGGCCTCAGGGCCATTAGCCTAGTAGCCTCCTATGAAGAATATGTGTGAAAACTTGAACAAGAAGTGCTATACAGTCTAAAGTTCATTATAATTGTTATGTACCTCAGAGGTCAACTTAAAATAAGCCTGGAAGATGTATCTTTCCCATTCGGGAAAGTCAAATGTATCATCAGCAGAGTGCGAAAATTATGTTGTTAATGTCACATCTGGCTTTTTTTTTTCTTTATTTCCCTGTTTTCATAATTTTATGTCAGGTTTTATGTATTATATATATATATATATATATATATATATATATATATATATATATATATATATATATACACACACACACACACACACACACACACACACACACACACACACACACACACATACACACATACATACCTGAAGCTGCAGTAGTACAGCAGTAGCGCTGTCACCTCAGAGCAAGAGGTTCTCCAGTTCATTTCTTGGCTGGAGTGCCTTTTGTGTGGAGTCTGCATGTCCTCCCCGAGGTCGAGTGGCGTTCAAAAGACATGCGTGAATGGGCGGGCCTTCGATGAAGGTTGGGTATCAAGCTGGCACCCTAAAAATCTACTGCCATTCATTAGCAAACCGGAGTTCTACTGTGGCGACCCCTAACCGGGAAAAGGCAAAAGAAGAACAACATATAGATATATTGAATATAGATATGTATATGTGTGTATATATATAAGCAGCACCTTCAACTTATTATTAGCAGCATTTTTTAACCATAGTTTTTTTTTTTTAGGTTCTCTGTTAATTTGCTTGGACTTACTCCACCCCTCTACCCCCATTCCCCCAGCTACCTATTATATACCTGAAGATGCATTTCATCGAATGCTTCTTCATTGACTGTTAAATAACGAAAACACAAAACAGCAAACGGTCATATAAGCGATTTCTTTTCTTGGGAAAGAAATTGCTTGGCCACCTCTTTTCCCATTTTCTCCACTGTAGTGCAATCTTGAAGTTGGTATATTTGGTTAGGGGGGTGTGAGCGATGTGGGGGTGAAGCCCCCAACTTTGCATTGTTTGTAGTGATGTGTTTTTTTGGTTAGGGTAAGCGAGTTCTTTCCCAGGGAAAGAAATCGCTTATATGCATATTCACTGTTTTGTGTTTTCGTGGTTTACGGGTTGATGAAGAGGCGTTCGATGAAACACTTCTTCGAGTATCTAATATAGACACCCCACACCCCTACAATTAAACATAACTGACCACTTCTGATTTCACAGTCTATCCAATCTTCAAATTGTTTTACACCTCATGATTAGCATACTTCCTTAAGGTGGTATCTCTTACATCATTACTTAGCTAACTCAAATTATGCGTCTTCACTCTACTTTCTTACATTGCTCCTTATATATTGCCTACTTTTCTGCTTCACTGCAACTATGTATCTAACAGCAACCACATTTCACCTTAAAATGCTCATACTGTTACTTCTCTTAATATCACTTTCAACCCTTGCTCAAATCACTTTCTACAAGCACTTACCTCTCTATTCTCTCAAAATCAACACCCATACATACACACATCCCCAAAATCCCTCCACACCAACTTCATTAGAAGCACTAGTCTTATAAAAGTAAACTTAACATAAAAACATAAACTAATAAAAATGACCCCCAAAATACCTCTACCTCAGCAAAATTCAAGTATCTGGAGCATCTATCCCAGGACCCCTCACCCCACAAGATTATTCAGTAAAAACTCAATCTAGCTTACTTCTATCTACCATCTCTTCTTGCTGACAGCTCTATGCAATTAACCCATGAAATATTCAGAAGAAAATTACAGACATACCTGCCTGGGCTGACCAAGCACACCCTGATATCTCAGTAATTACTGAAACCTGGCTAAAGCCACAAATCAAACAAAACAAAATCCTACCCCCAGACAACAACATCTTAAGACAAGATAAGACAGAACTAACAAAAAGGTGGTGAAATACCTTCAATAATACAACCTGCTTAACATTTCCATCTCCCCTACCAACACTGCAATCATAAATAACACTGAGATCTTACTAATCTCCCTAAACTAAATGCTCAAAAAGCGTGTGTAATAGGTCTATACATAACCCCCAGGAATAGTATAACCACAACAGAAGAACTTCTATCCTGAACTTCCACAAATATCCAATTAAATACAAATATTCTAGGTGATTTCAACATAGACTGGAACACCATTGCCTCATACACCTCATCAAATGCCATTAATCTTTACAATATTACCCAAATAATCAGTTATCCATCTAGGTATAAAAAACTAACAAGTCAACAATTTTTGACTGGATACAGACCAACACCCCCAAATTTATCACTACTAGTAGGACTTTACCACCACATGTATTAAGCGATTATCACCCAACCTTCACAAAAAGAAGATATAAACCAGTTCAAAAATGCCATCGCTGCAATACTGCTTGCAATCTCTCCTCCCTCTTTCAACCACAAAACCTTTATCTCAAAGATAAAAGCAATAAACTTGAAATTATTAGAAACTTATAATGTAGACAATGCTATTGTATACACTGACTCTATATCTCTTAACATTCATCAGTATACCCACCAGCTATATACCCCAAGAAGGCTTCTTCACTCATCTGATAAACTACTGATATGAATATCCAAATCAAATAATTCAGCAGGTAAAATACTTTTACCCCTCCTGCATATCAGGAGCCTTGAACTCAGTCCTTTCAGACAAACAGAAAATATCACACACTTTAAAACTTTACTTGAACACCTGATGTCTAGCACGTGGCTGAGTTCCTGCTCATCCTCCATCTAACTTTAACTTCTGAGTTGTATCTGCTCTTCCCTCATATGGACTACAAACACATTAATAATACCACATTTAGAACAGCCAGACTATCTGATTATTGGAAAGTATGTCACAATGTGTACCTTTTCAACTTTGTTACTTTTCAGATGACTATATGTGTTGCAATTCATGCTTTCAACTAATCTCGCTATTTTGAAAATCTGACTATGTATGTATACATACTCATCTGATCCTGTCAAACTGTTCTGCTAATGCATCTTCTGGAGCTTTTCTCCATAGGCCTCTGATGAAAAGAGGCATTTTCCTTCCCACGTCAGACTTTACTAGGACTGCAATAAATAAAGTACAGATATATACTTTATTTGGGTAAAGTTATTTATCGCACTTTACTTCTTTCTTTACAAACTATTGTATTTTGGTTGACCTTTGTGTTGAGATCCCTTTTTTACTTATGTATACTCACAGAATTACAAAATAAAAAGTAAAAGCTATGGACATTCAGAAGTCATGCAGCTGAAACATTGGTATGTTCTTAAAGGTTCACAAGTTCATAAGTAAGTACTATGTTAGCTGCCCTTACAGGCCATTTTAAGCCTGGACAATTTACCATTTTGTGCTCAAAATAACATACCATTTGGTTATAGAGCTACCATACCCGTACCATGGTCAATAATTATGTATTACCCTTAAGGAGAATAAGTGAAATCATACATAGATAATTTTGAGGGGACCCATGTATAGGATAAAACATTTATGAGCTGCCTCTGTCCATTAGTACTACAGGGGGCAGTCCTGGGGTAAATTTTCTGTTTCCCATTCACAGATCTAAGTCGTGCTTAAATATGGACAAGTATGACATTTGTTTTCTGTGGATGGGGAGCATGTTCCACAGCAGTGGTATCCTCTGTGGGATATACTTGTCCTGCCAAGCCATTCTGTTGATGTTGCAGAAGAGGTTTGGATCCCTAGGCCACGTATTTCTGATGCAGTTTGACTTACCATTGAGCAGTAAATCCATCAGTAATGGGTTGGAGGATGTCTTGCATGCCAGACACAGGTCACCACTTAAAAGTCTGTAAGGTACTGAACATAGTGATAGGGCTTTGGAGTCAGTTCATGTAGAACATGTTTTTTAGGCCCTGTATCCTTTTAGTAAGGTGTTTATGTGGGCATTCCAGTTGCTGCATGTATCTACACAGATACATGCCAAAGAGGACATTATATTCAATAACTGGCCTAATGAGGGCTAAGTAAAAGGGGACAATACCAGTCTAGTACAGTGTAGAAGGACATTCTTACAATGATAGACACTTGTTGTTCAAAAGTTAGGTCACTGTCCACATAAGTTCCCAAATCCAGAACAACTCAGTCAATTTTTAGGGGTGTATTGTCTTAGGTGGTCATTTGCATATATCTCATGGGCTGACACTGTAGCAGAAGGTTTAAGGTATTACATACTTAAGGCTCTAGCTTACCCAAGTCTTTCTTGCAGTTGTTGTTGAATGGTTTGTTTGGTAACCTTTTTACCCTGTGCATGTATATGTATATATCTATATCTAGATATATATATATATATATATATATATATATATATATATATATATATATATATTCCATACATTTGGTCGAATTACACTTAGACGAAAATGATACCAGGCATTGCACTTCACTGAAAGCTCACTTGACTGAAAGCTCATTTGGTTGAAAATGGAATATAGCCCCTGCCCCACTGCAGTGCAACCCTGGAGTGAAAATATTAAATAGGAGGGGGTGTGGGGGGCACAGTCCCCCACAATGGGGGGTGTGGGGGACATAGGGGGCACAATCCCTCACAATGGGTGGTGTGGGGGATGTAGCCCCTCACAATTTTAATGTATTCACTATTATAAGAAGGTATATCCATTAGAAATGCATTGATATATATTATATATCTATCTAGATATATATATATATATATATATATATATATATATATATATATATATATATATATATATATATATATATATATATATATCTTTAGTAAAAGCTACCCACACCCCCCTTATTTAATATTCTCACTCCAGGGTTGCACTGCAGTGGGGCAGGGGCTATATTCCATTTTCGACCAAGTGAGCTTTCAGTCAAGTGAAATGCCTGGAATCATATTCGACTAAGTGTAATTCGACCAAATGTATGGAATATATATATGTATATATATATATATTTTATATATATATATATATATATATATATATATATATATATATATATATATATATATGAGTTTGTGTGTGTGCTTATATATATATATATATATATATATATATATATATATATATACACATACATATATACACACATATACATAAGCATGCACATACACACCCACACCCTCGTGTACATATATAACTATGTGGACAAAACCACTGTCATGTGTGCCTCTATGACTATACACACACACACACAAAACCTCTTGTATGCACATATTGCTATACAAACACAAGCACACACCTAGTGTGTGCATATCTTACTACATGCACACATCCTTGTATATCTATGTATATATGTATACATATATAAATATACATATATACACACATCCTTATATATATATATATTTATAGAGAGACTGTGTACATATACCAGGCAACATAGTGGTATAGTGGTTTGACTTGTTGCCTCATAGCAAAGGTTCTCTAGTTGGATTCTCGGCTGGGGTGCCTTCTGTGCAGAGTTTGCATGTCCTCCTTTCATTTGTGTGGGTTTTCTCCCAGTGCTCTCGTTCCCTCCATTACAAAAACATGTATCTGGAGCTTTTATCCCTAGGCCTCTACTGAAAATTGGCTCATTCCAAGTCAGACTTTCCTGGTAAACAAATATTAAATAAATATATAAATATCTTTATAGATAAACAGATTTCTTACTAACCAATGTATTTGGTCAGCAGACATCTCTAACTCTTTGTATACAGGTCTACTACATGTGCTTGAGACACATTTGCTCAAGACACACATCCTCACTGACACTCACTTGTTGAGCAAGTGCTCTCACTCACACTAGCTGGTTTCCATTAATGTTTTCTAGTCCTGCTCCTAACCTTAAAAACTGCCACCCAGTCATAACACAAAAGCCCTCTATCCCTTGTTAAACCCCAAATCCCATTCCTGCTCCTGTCCATGATCACTCACTAAACATAAAATCCCCTTTCTCTCTCTAACTCTAAAGTCACAATAGTATCCTAAACCTAAAATTATCTTCCATATTCCTAACCATAAGATCCATGATCACTCCCTAAATTTAAATTCTCTGTCCCCTTCCATAACAGTAAAGTTCCAATCAGTCCCCAAACCCAAAATCCCCTTTCCCTCTCTTAGACCCTAAAGTTCACCATAGTCACCACCCCCTCCCTAAACCTAACAGCATCCTCCCATCTCTCCTACCCCACTTACGTAGTCCACAAGCACACTAGGGAACAAGCTGATTGGCTGAAATCACATTCAAGCTTGAGCATGAGCAGTTGTTATCACAAGCCGAGAGCCACTCAATTGTCTGTCTACAAATTAGTGCAATTTCAGCAGATGTGGCTTGAATGACTGTAATGATTCTATCCCTTCTCTTTATAAATATATATAGCCACATCCAGCAAGCACAATGCAGACAAAACCAAATGACAGACTTTGCTACACACACACACACACACACACACACACACACACACACACACACACACACACACACACTTAGCTTGTAATGAGATATGCAATCCAGTGTGATGTGGTCAAGCATTAAGCAAAAATCAGAACTGTGGAAGAAAAGAAACAATGGGAAGAAAAAGCTAAGATAATTAGCCAAGATAAACTGAAGCAGGTAAATATGTAATAAAGATAAATATCATCATAATGAGTCCAATCATTTGGAACTTAATAGTTATGCTTGGGGTGCTTAGTGTAGGCTCACATTATTCAGCATTTTTTTTATTTTTACTTTTTAGATTATTCACACGCACGCACACACATGCACACCCAGACACATGCACTCAGACATGCAGACATACAAATACACATGCTCACACAGACACGCACACACACTCCAGCAAACAGACAGACAGTAATGCCAGGCACCAGCATTTAAAAAATTCTTATTAGAGAGATGATAGCCTGCATTAGGGTGACTTACAGCAGTGCATCAGTTCTTCCAGGAGAACCAGATTAAGTAAATGAATTATAGCAATGTTATTTAAATGTTAAAATAAGTATTTATTGTCAATGGAACAGTATGCATTTTTAACATTATTGTACACATATTAAAACAGGCTGCCTAGAGAACTTACTTTTGTATGTTTACAGAAAACATAAATACTTTAGTATTTTTTGTTTATAAGGAGCACATGGATAGACACTATATGGAGAGGAGGGAAAAAGTACTTAGAACTGTAGGCATCATACGTTAATATGCAGAAGGAGCATCATAGGTGCAAAAGAGTTACTGTGTTAATATACCTCTCCCAACCATCCACTGTAGCTCAAACACCCAAAACACTCCATTCTGCAGAAAATAAAATGTATCCTTTTTGTCTCTTAACTAGCCATTATACATCACTGCAACTTACTTAAAGGTTTCCACTGACTCCCAGTGCACTGCAGAGCATTACTGATGCCTAATACCCCCATATTCATAAATTCTCATACTAACCCACTGCCATCCCCTGTAAATCAAGCTTTCAGTAAAAGACCTAACTTATACTCTAAGGAACTTCTGATAGAAGGGGCTACTCCTCATAAGGCCATGATTTAGCACCATTACTGGAGAAAGAACCTTCATAAGGCCATGATATGGCACCACTATAGGAGAAAGAACATTCATAACTATTGCCCCAGCAACTTGGAATCACCTCTCCTCTCCTCTAAGGTTAGGTCACAAATTACCCTACAAGACTTTAAGCTAAAGCTGAAAGAGCATTTTAAAAAATAAAGCCGCATGTAATTGCTTCAGAGACACAGGGTAGCTTACAATACATTGTCCAATAACTTCTCCTTCTATCTTTTACTTCATTCTTCTTTTTTGAATAATAACAATAAATTCAGTGTTGTAAACTCATTCTTTACAACCCACACTATTGCACAAGGTTTAATATTGACTCAGTGTTTTACTATTGTTCATTATTATTTTAATGCACGTGTAACTTTTAAAGCTTGTTATTCTGTACTGTTCTTGTTTGGTGCTCTCCAGGGACCTTGGTTATCGCTGATAAGGGACTGTAAAAAACCCCACTTATCAAACTGCATTTAGTTAATTAACTAACCTACTAACTTACTGATTAACTAACAAATCAAAACTAACAACCTAAGTAAATGTGTGCAGACTGGCATCTCAAATGCTTGTGTGTCTTGTCTCTTATCAAAGCATACAGTATAGTTTCACATTGTTCAAATTCCACTACATGCAGGATTCTTCAGTCTGCTCAGACAGGTGCCTCAGCATTTCTTAGATATCATTAGTTTACCAAACTGGAGATTTATCGGATATGTTCCCTGAATTGCAGTGTTCATAACACTGCTCTAGGTCTCTTATTACTGACTTTAATTGTTAGTATACCATAAAAGTTTGCTCATCTTCTCAAGTTACAGTGTGTACTAATAATGCACTTTTATCAGTGGCCTTTACTGCTGAATCTGCTTCAGATTTGCTGCAACAAGATTTCAAAGTGCAGAAATACTTGGATTCCATACAAGTATTCCTTAACCAGCTCTGAACCTAAAATCATATACTTTTGGAGTTTCAGTTTTGCCTCAGAGGCAGAATTGGCAACCTTATTGAATGTATTAGGGAATTCAAATGTTTAAAAATAAACACTGATAATTGTCAGTAATAAACTTACCAACATGGTTCACATAAACTCTACTGTGCAGAGAATTTGGGTTACTTTCATTATATTATGTAAATTGCATGCAGATTTTACTTCATTAACACAAAGAGGAATTGCTAAAGTATTAGCCTTACTCATCCCACATTGCAGCACCTGAAAATGTTTGTATCAGTTTGACTCACACCAGGACGATATTGGCATGTAACTAAGACTTCCCTTCATTCAATACGTAATTGTGACGTGTGTACATATTTATCTATACAGATGTATTTGTATATGGCCCCTACAATCTTCAAATTTATATATTCTGACTCCAGTCATACACCTGTAGAGACAATCAAAACACTGTATACACAGTAAATGAGTGTTGGTACACAAACACCTACAGATCTGGGGGATATAACATGATGGTGCCCATTACCAGTCTATACAATTCCTTCTAAATTACTTTCATTACAACTCTCAAAATAAAAAAAATGATACAAAAATACAATCCATAGACTTTTTTACAATTTGTAATTGAATTATTTCTGTCATGTGTAGTTTCCATCATCTGTATGATAGGCAGAGAGATAGACAGATGCATGCATGCATGTTTCAGTGTATGACATTTCTTTTAAAGATTTTTTCATCTAATTGCTAATCACTAAAAAAGCATTGAAAACACCTTTAATTTAAAACTTTTTTCATTGGCTCACATTTTATAAATAATCTGATGTATAGCAAATAATTCTCCAAAGTGCTTTTTTTGTAGGGGTTGACATATGCACCACCCTACACACACTACCCCCTCAATAAAATATGCTAACTCCGTAGATGCACAGCCACTGAGAAAAGAGAAACCATTACATACGGTGAATCACTGCTAATGCACAAACACAGGCTTTGAGAGATAGAGGCACAACGTATGAGTGGCCATTAGGAAGGTACAAGTAGTGTTTCGACTAATTTGCCTAAGATCTTAAAACGCACCAGCACTGACTATGTATAATCTTATACTAAATTCTGATTATGTTAAATGTGCTTTAAATGAAATATGTTTTCAATGATTTTTTTCAGTGATTTGTGATTAGATAATAAGAATTGTACTCATATATATCTATCTTTACAGAGAGAGAGAGAGAGAGAGAGAGTGTTACCTAATATTACATTGACATTCAAATTTTTTGACATGTAAAACTGCATCCACAATAAGCCAAAAACATAAGTATCGATGCTATATGCATATATATCACATGCACCAAAAACATCATCAGTACATGCAAAATCTAAAACAAAACAAAAACATAGAAAGCAACATTACAGAAAGGGTTTTCAAAGATAAGGTATGGGGTTAGGGTTAAGGTTAGTGTGATGCTCATGCCCTGGCCGAGCAATCAAGGAGCCTCAATCCTCACCACTAACACCAGAGAGGGCATCTCATGTATGAGGAAAGGATAACAAATACACCCAGTAAAGTGCAATTTCCCTTAAGAGCACAAAAAGATCACAGTCAGTCCGGGGTTGGTTGCTCCCTTGCTCCCCATGTCCCCAATAAGACTCCCCACTGGCACAGCTATAGGGTCAAGATCTCAGCCTAGCTGGGCAAGCCAAAATCTCCAGCACCCTCTCTGTCCAACCAGTGCTTCATGTCCCTGCCCAAGTAGCTGACACACACACACTTTGAGATGAGTTTATACAGCTACACACACACTTCTGGGGAAGGCAGGCACAGGTTCTCCAGCTGTGCCCCTTTTACCTAGACTATATGGTAGTACCCTGCCACCACCCAGCTAATAATTCTCAGCTGCTCAAAGGCCCTTAAAAGGGTGTACAATTATTACTGTGCAATATTATTATCCAGTTGGTAGATGTGACTAAACAGTCAAGCTTATTTAGAGTGACTTGGGCACTAACCTCTATAAATATGCAATGTACTCTAGAGCTTAACTTATTTCTACACAAACCAGCCACAGTTAAAAGGATTTAAAATATTTAATAATTAAAACCATAAGACAATGCTTTCTACTACACAGTCAGTGCTAGTCAAGAGTTCAAAGATCACACAGAAATACTTAAAATAATTCAGTAGTACAGTTCTGACATCACAGAAAAACAGTCCATTCTTTCTAGCTATCCAAAAGCACAAGTCTAAGATAACTTACATAAGGCAACAGGCAGTTCTGTGAGTTGGATAATCAAGACAAAAATGCTTAATGCCTTCTGTTTATCTGTTTAAATTGCTATTGCAGTTCTGATAAACATTACATCATTCTTTTCCACTTTCCTGGAGTTCCCAGGTTACACATTAACTGCATTTACATTCTTAACATCTCCCTTTTGTTATCTTGCAGCTGGTCAGGAAACAGAGCAATAAAAATACATTTGCATGTTTAAATCTAGCAATTTAACTCTTGGTTAAAACAATAGAAAGAATGTCTTCATCTAGACTGACTGGAGTCAACTTTAGATCAAAGGGTCATAACATGTTTTTACTGGGTCAGTAGAGAGCACTTTTGCCGCATTTTTGTAACATCATGTTTTTCATTTAAGACAAGAAGCATGTATCTTACATTGATAATTACAAGTGACAGAAATGTGCAATTCTATCTGGCTAAGATTCAATCTGGTTAGGCTGGCAGCCTTCACCCTTCTCTACCAGTGTTCACAGTTAGCATGCCACTTACCTTAACCACCGTGCTGACTCCAGGCTCCTTTTCTTGCCAGAGTACAGTAGCTATCTAGTGAGGCACGTAGGCCATGTGACCAAAATCACTAAAACACCATACCAATAAAGTATAGAATATATGCCTGTAACTTACCCATAATGGCATAATCCACAGTTAGAAAAAAAAAATTAAATTAAAAAAAAAAAAACATTTTCTTATGAAAAAAACTGTGAATGCCGTAATCGTATTAATCCTGCTAAAGTTCACAACTCAGAAAATCTACTAATCTGTCATGCTGAAGAATAACAGTTTGGTTGAAGTGCTGGTTTGATACAGTGTAACAAGTCAAAGATGTAACTACCAAGCCAAAAGTGGTGGGGGGAATGTAATACACAAAGACCTTTGAGCCTAAGTAGAAAGAGAAACTCACATTCAAGAACAAAAACTTAGACTTATTTTGTTTTGTACTACATTGTAAGGAAAATATTTTTAAACAAATGCAGTACATTTTTCCAGTGTTCAGTATAAAACACATATCCTCCCACTGCAGACATCAGTGAATAGTACAGTAATTTAAATGTTTGTTAATAGTTTTTTGAATTAGAAGAGTGGTCAATTAACAGCTTTTAGGTTAACAATGACAGTTTTAGAGCACCTATGGAAGAATTTGGGAGAGGGTCTGTCAGAACTTATACTAAGAATTGAAAGCCTACATGCAATTTAGACAGTTTATTTTGTTAAGTATCTACAACTGCTGTTAATGAGGTAAGAGCTGCTCTGAGAACACAAATCAGAGTTCTTCAAGCAAAAAAGTGATAAAAATAGTTTCCAGAAGCTGAACGAGATGCCTATGACTCACAGTACTGCCATTCTATTTACATGGAAGTTTTAAAAAGAAGATTTACTTATGCCAAGCAAGACTCATACAAGGGTGGTTTTCCATAGATTCAGGGGAAAAAAAAAACAACTCCCAGATCACTTTATAGCAGCAGGACCTATTAATCACAACCACTTAATGATTATGATGCATTAAAATAGTCAGAATGCAAATGTAATAACGACATTACTGAGATACAGTGGCAAACATTTTATTTATGCATGTGTAGTTTTTCTTGACTGGGTTAGACCAGTAGGCCAATGGCCTCTTTTCAGGGGAGACCTGTGGTGCTGCTATACATACTGACTACATCGGGGAACTTCTCCTATTTTTTTTTGTGTGTTTGATAAGTGTCATGGGATGTTTTATATCCATCCAACTTGCAGCCAACTCAGGCAGATGGGTCCTTAGTTTAACATCTCATCCACAGGAAGGCACATCAAGAAGTGCTGCACCCCTCCCCCCAAGAAAATAAATAGATTCATAAATAATAACCTGGAACTGTATCTCAGCCTGCTGATCTTAGAAGCATAGAATGCAACACCTCTCTGCCCACTCCACTTAGTTCAAGAATAAGAACCATGGAACAAAATCAGAAGCAGCTTTTAAGTATTTCTCTTATATACTTACAAGGTTGGTAAAAACTTTGAATTATTAAACATTTTCAGAAGGATACAAACTCTGAAAATCAGATGAATGCCATTACATAGTTACCACAATTTGCAACAATGTGGCACAGTCAAAAATAATTTGTGTTCGACACATTTTAAATACTATTTTTTTTCTGTTTGTTAACAAGGTAAACCCACTGGAAAAAGTGTCCTTTTGCAGAGGTAAACAAGGAGTAATATCTAAGTGAGGCAAATGGAGAGTAGTCAAACCTCTGTTTTTTTAACTACAGGAAGCACTCCATTAACAGCACAGCTAAGTGTTAGATGCAATGCACTTAAAAAGTTGACAGAAAAACAGCAGGTATTGCATGGACATGCATTTTCTAAACAATGACAACTGTGCCCCCCCCCCCAAAAAAAAATAGTTAATGGAGGTCTGGCATTTGCTGTAGAGGACTAAAACTCAAAGCTCTTAATGAACAGGTACAAGGTTTGATTCTACCCCCATATTTGATATTTGTTTACAGTTAGACCAGATTTGTAAGAGCATTACTTACACACACACTTACCACACTTCTGTAGTCCGTACTTTCTCTATTTCAAACTCCCCATACTTTTCAAGATATCCACTGCTGTGGTTTCCTTACACAGACAAGCTCCTGCTGTCTTACTCCATATATAAGTAACCAATACGTACTGCTGTCTCTATCCATACATAAGTAACCAATACGTGCTGCTGTCTCTATCCATATGTAAGTAACCAATACGTGCTGCTGTCTCTATCCATTTGTAAGTAACCAATACGTGCTGCTGTCTCTATCCATATGTAAGTAACCAATACGTGCTGCTGACTCTATCCATATGTAAGTAACCAATACGTACTGCTGTCTCTATCCATACATAAGTAACCAATACGTGCTGCCGTCTCTATCCATACATAAGTAACCAATACGTGCTGCTGTCTCTATCCATACATAAGTAACCAATACGTGCTGCTGTCTCTATCCATATGTAAGTAACCAATACGTGCTGCTGTCTCTATCCATTTGTAAGTAACCAATACGTGCTGCTGGCTCTATCCATATGTAAGTAACCAATACGTGCTGCTGTCTCTATCCATACATAAGTAACCAATACGTGCTGCTGTCTCTATCCATACATAAGTAACCAATACGTGCTGCTGTCTGTATCCATATGTAAGTAACTAATATGTGCTGCTGTCTCTATCCATATGTAAGTAACCAATACGTGCTGCTGTCTCTATCCATATGTAAGTAACCAATACGTGCTGCTGTCTCTATCCATATGTAAGTAACCAATACGTGCTGCCGTCTCTATCCATATGTAAGTAACCAATACGTGCTGCTGTCTCTATCCATATGTAAGCAACCAATACATGCTGCGGTCTCTATCCATATGTAAGTAACCAATACGTGCTGTTTTCTGTATCCATATGTAAGTAACCAATACGTGCTGCTGTCTGTATCCATATGTAAGTAACCAATACGTGCTGCTGTCTCTATCCATATGTAAGTAACCATTATGTGCTGCTGTCTCTATCCATATGTAAGTAACCAATACGTGCTGCTGTCTGTATCCATATGTAAGTAACCAATACGTGCTGCTGTCTCTATCTATATGTAAGTAACCAATACGTGCTGCCGTCTCTATCCATATGTAAGTAACCAATACGTGCTGCTGTCTGTATCCATGTAAGTAACCAATACGTGCTGCTGTCTCTATCCATATGTAAGTAACCAATATGTGCTGCTGTCTCTATCCATATGTAAGTAACCAATACGTGCTGCTGTCTCTGTCCATAGGTAAGTAACCAATACGTGCTGCTGTCTCTATCCATGTAAGTAACCAATACGTGCTACTGTCTCTATCCATATGTAAGTAACCAATACATGCTGCTGTCTCTATCCATTTGTAAGTAACCAATACATGCTGCTGTCTGTATCCATATGTAAGTAACCAATACGTGTTGCTGTCTCTATCCATATGTAAGTAACCAATACGTGCTGCTGTCTCTATCCATGTAAGTAACCAATACGTGCTGCTGTCTCTATCCATGTAAGTAACCAATACGTGCTGCTGTCTCTATCCATATGTAAGTAACCAATACGTTCTGCTGTCTCTATCCATTTGTAAGTAACCAATACATGCTGCTGTCTGTATCCATATGTAAGTAACCAATACGTGCTGCTGTCTCTATCCATATTTAAGTAACCAATACGTGCTGCTGTCTCTATCCTTGTAAGTAACCAATACGTGCTGCTGTCTCTATCCATATGTAAGTAACCAATACGTGCTGCTGTCTCTATCCATATGTAAGTAACCAATACGTGCGGCTGTCTCTATCCATATGTAAGTAACCAATACGTGTGGCTGTCTCTATCCATATGTAAGTAACCAATACGTGCTGCTGTCTCTGTCCATACATGGAAATGTCTCCTTACAAACGTCAATAGCAATGCTGATTCTTAAATCCAACAATGGGATTCTGGGGCGAGGATGCAGTTTCACAGGGAGCAGTTGCCCTATGTGCCTCCCCCAGCCCCATTGCTGCTTCACTCTACACATTTCCTTAGAATAACTATTTCTGCAATGCTAAGACCATTTAGACAAATTTGTTGTGAATATCATGGTAGAGTGTTAAGATCTGAAAAGGACATTGTTTTCCATTTTTTTTTTTTTTTTTTTTTTTTTCTTATTTGCTTTTGCAATGTTTCTTTCTGGGGAAAGTGCACTGCTTTATATGAAAGCATTAATCAACTGTGATTCAATGTCTGTGTATTTAGTCCACTTAATATGAACACATACCCACACAAATGCACATGCGCACACACACACACACACACACACACACACACACACATATATATATATATATATATATATATATATCTGATATAGATAGATATAGGCGTGTATGTGTGTTGTGTATATATATATATATATATAAGACTGGATGAATGATGTCCTTCCTAGGGTAAGTACTAAGTCACCCAAGGACACATAAAACTAACATCGAAACACTCAAAACCTACTCAGGTGGGGGGCTATGCCACCTGCACACCCCCATTATATATACCAACTCCAAGATTGCACTACAATTTGGGGAATGGCAAAGTTCAACTTCACGGTTAACAGGTTACTTACCATGGGAAGGATTCCATTCATCCGGTCTTTCAATGAAGTGTGTTTTCGTTGTTGTCATCTCAATGATGTTGGCTTTCGATATTCTCAGGTAGACTCATATATATATATATATATATATATATATATATATATATATATATATATATATATATATGGTTCCAAGTCATGCATTCGAACATGCACATCTTTAAAGTGCATTTAATTCAACCAATAAACTCAACACATTACATCCAATGTGATTTATTTAAATTTAGGAATTTGCTATTGTAAATATTGATTGCATTAAAAATAATACCCTGGAGCTTTCCTCCATAGGCCACAGCTGAAAAAGGAGACACAGAGGGTCTTTGGGTATTGGTTCTTTCTTTTCCCACTGTGGCGTGATTTCATGTTTGAATATGTAATTAGCAGTGGGTGTGGTGGTTGCAGGTGGCTTGTTCCACTGAAAGCTTAGATGATATGTTTGTTTTCCAGTGTCGATGTTTCATTGTTTGAGCTTTTCAACTCAATTACACTACACTTACAAGATGTGTGCATTATACATATCCATACAAGCATTTGCACACACACCCACACACACACACACACACACACACACACACACACACACACACACACACACACACACACACACACACACACACTCACTCATACATATGGGTGCCATTCATTGCACTTTTTCTTTACACTATTGTCATATGAACTTTCATCATCAGTCATTTGCTTGATCAATGTAATGAAAAGAATCTATACATATGCAGATACATATAGTAAAAGGTAGCATAAACATTTAGGAGAAAAGATTTTGTGGATGAAAAAGAGAGTGCACGAATGAATAAATGCTCATTTTTGTAAATTAGAAATTGCTGAGTTTAGTTTTATACAGTGTAGTTAAGCAGGAATATGCAAGAAAATTATTGTTTGAATGAAATTTTGGTGTATGTGTAGATGTGCAAAATTGTGTGATAGATGTTTGTGTTAATATGCAAGTGTTTGAGGGTTAAGGTTGGAATCAGTGTTAGGTAGGGAGGATTAGGGTTGGAATCAGTGTTAGGTAGGGTGATAGATTCACCCCAGGATTCAAGAAGCTTGGTGCAAGGACGGTTTTAGCCTTGCATCGAGTGTCCTCACAACACATGGTGCAGCAGTGCCATATGAATATGTATGAGGGCATGCCTCCGCACCCTCGGCATGCACAGGAAACATGAGTGGGTACAGGGGGTATGTACAAGTGCTCTACGGAGGCGTAAACATGCCCCAACAGTTGCACACCTACTATGCTTACTAGTAGAGCCCGGCTCTAATAGTAAGTCAGTAATTCAGTGTCCGTAGATACCGACATGTATGCTAAGCATACAAGAGTGTCCACAAACAGTGAAATAAAATTGAAGTAGTAAACACAAACACGTAGTGGAATGTTGAGCCTCGTCCCTAGAACTTTAACAATTAGATTCCCCGTGTCCCTATTATACATTTGAATTGCTGCAATATCGAAGGTGTAAGCAAAGAGCAGCATGTTTGCGTGTCGCTGACCTCTGCCAAGCGTATCTTACACATCAAAATCATTCAAAAGGAGAAAAACATGCGGGATCAATGTAAACATCAATAGTGTAGTGTTTAAAGCATCGCCTAACGAACAGTCATTCACAGATCGAGCCCAACAATAGCACATATTTTCCATGTGGAATGAATGTCGTTTTGCTGTAAAACTGACATAAGAGTATCGCATGAGATATTTAACTAAATGTCATTCAATCAAAGTAGCACTGTCATAATGAATAAGGCACGTGTAAGCACAAATAAGCAGCAGTAAACATACCAGTAAGCAAGTCTGAGTGCGCTTGCACAGGTCTAAGCAGTGCCGAGCATAGGAAATATATATATATATATATATATATATATATATATATATATATATATATATATATATATATGTACACGCATACATACATACACACACACACACACACACATACATAAATGTATGAAGAATGAACGACGTAACAATAAAGCATACAAAAGGAATGAGAAGGGAATCAACAGCAACCCCAGTACTATATAGCGCTGTCAGCGTATGTCATATCAAGCTGGGCAGGAGTGAGCAAAGCACTGCTACTCACACCACAGGCAGGATATTACTAGTGGGAGTAACATTGTTAATCTGCTAAGTCTACTTTACAATCAGAGGGTCGTCTCTGGTGGGACTACCCAAAAATTGATAGACTGGTTGGCCATCCGACCATTACACAAGCAAGGGCAGGTATGTTCAAGGACTAAATGGTGGAAGAGCTTGAGAACACATGGGTTGAGACAACATACTTGTAGGGGCCTTAATGCTTGGGAGAGGGCAATGTGTGGAGGTATGTCATGGCTGTGATAGCAACTGGACAATGGATGGTATGTGTTTATGCTGAACTTGGGTGGGGTGGAGGAACTATGGGTATGAAATTATGGATCCAGGCATGCCAGGATTGGATGGGCTGGTTCTAATTAGACCGCCTCGTGGAGATCAGCGAGTTCATTATAAGTATATATGCATACACACATGCAGACATCTATATGTAGAAGAACATTCTCTGTAACACATTCATTCCATTTGCAGACATACATAACATGAATGTGCCCTTACAAACCACGACAGTAGATAGAATAATAGGTTGTGTGTAAGAGGGAAGGGACAAAACTGCTAAAATGCAGAAGTGTGTACAATGTCCGAAGTCAGTGCTGTGCTGAAAAAAATCAAATGTGAGGACTTTCTTACACATGGAATCATTCCTGTGATCTGCTTGCTACAGCAACGCCAATTACTTAACCGGTCTATTTGTAAAAGAAATACACCAAACACATACATAATTAGGCTCTCATGTGTAAAGTGTGCATTATCACATAGTCATACTTATTAATTTATTATAGTGTCATGTTAATGGGAGTAAGGATGTAATGAAGTATAGAATCTAATCGTGGCATAAAGACATGCGTGTCCCATGTGGGACAACCCAAAAATTGAGAAAAGTGTCCTTTTGGTTGCTGATGTCACCAATGTTTGTGGACTAAAAGTTTGGGAGTTCTGAGGATACGTGGAGTGAGTCAACTGATGGGATGGGTCTACAAGAGTAGGGAGTGGCCAATGTGTAGTGGTGTGGATACACCGCAAATCCAACTGGAGAATGGATGACTGCAGTGTTAGGGAGACATTGGGGTGGGTGTTTGGAGAACCAGGAGTCATGGGTATAAGGGTATATATGCAAATGAATCAGCACAGCAATAGTGTACTGGTTAGAGAAACTGCCTAACGAACAGACATTCCTGTTCCAAATCACACTGCGTCACATACTAATTTACCATCGGTAATCTGTACATGAAAATATTTCAACATCTGTTTGTTGCATAACCTGCAAAATAACAATTAAATGTGAACTGGAGCAAAGTGTCATTGTCATAATAAATAAGGCACTAGTAAGCAGGTTTAAGCATATATAAACACCAGTAACTGTGAGTAAGTGTGTTTGCGCTGGGTATGCATCATTATATATATATATATATATATATATATATATATATATATATATATATATATATATATATATATATGTATATATATATATATCTCCAGGTAATTGTTTCTATGTCTCTTTTCTAAAGATGTTTGAAGAAAGATCACCAGTGGATTCATCAATAGATAAGGTAGTGTCCCAAAAAAGAAAGAAATGAGCCTTTACCTGCAATAACAAAGTTAAGAAAACCAATGCTAGTAGACAAAGAGTTAACAAATAAGAACAATTGTTGCGCAGTGCCTCTCCAAACAAAAAAAAATATAAATAAATTTACAGTATTGATCCATCTATTCAAACCCGGGCAAATGCACTAAAGTGTCTAATTCCCATTCGCCAAGAACAACGTTAGCAATTACAGGAGCCATTTTTGTGCCCAGAAGCCAGCACCCATTTTTTATGAAGAAAAACATTGTCAAAGGACAGTTTGTGCAGCTTTCTAGGTTAATTAGTAATGACACTTTCCACGATGAATGTGATTTTTTTGACTAATTTGTTCATACAGAGAAATTACCCTTTGCATTTAGTTTGTTCTAATAGAAATGAGATCAACGTCATGAGACACACCAAATTCAAGCCCAAACTAAAATATGGTTTTACTACATCTCCTACATCATCCACTGACACAAATAGAACATTACGATTTTCACTATCTATTTGTAGGGATATGAAACAAATTAAACGGAATTATTAACAACAACTGGAGAATTATCAACTGTGATAAGAATTTGAAACCTCTTATTGGGTCTGTTCCTAATTTCTCTTTTAAAAAATCTAAAATATTTAAGTCTTTTTTTGAAAAACAAGATCAACCGTTTCTTTTATCTGAACCTCTGACAAGTGACAATAACAC